>NC_083570.1:28302188-28507188 GCF_027579695.1 Neoarius graeffei
ACTCCGCACAGATACCCCTTTTCCACCAAATCAGTTCCAGGGCTGGTTCAGAGCCAGTGCTGGTGCTAGTTCACAACTCGTTCAACTTGCGAGCCAGCTGAGAACCAGTTTGCTTTTCCATCGCTCGCGGTGCCACGTCATTACGTCGCTGTATACGTAATTACGTCGCTGTATACGTCAGTTACGTCGCTACGTTTGCTTAAACCTTGGCGCGAATATCGAAGCAAAAACAACACGGAAGAAGCAGCAGCAGCAACAACAATAATAATAATGCATGACTTCGCGTTTGTACAGCTGCGGCTTCTCGCTGCTTAAAAATGGCAATCTTTCGCGGTCTTGTTATTGTTGTTGGTCTTAACAACTCCGCCCCCCGCTGACGTAAGCGGTTCTTTCCTCTGGCCCAGCAAAGAGTTGGTGCTAGCCTGGAACCGGTTTTTCTGGCCCCAGAGCCAGTTCTTTGTCAGTGGAAACAGAAAACCCGGTTCCAAACTAAGCACTGGCCCCGAACCAGCCCTGGAACTGCTTTGGTGGAAAAGGGGCAAGAGAGGCCCTCGCCGGCCACGGGGCTCGAATCCGGATCTTCCTGCTGTGAGGCGACAGCGCTAACCACTACACCACCGTGCCGCCACACATGAATATTAAAAAAAAAAAATTAGCCCCTCCCCACCATTCTTACTCATGTTCGTATCTCTGCTCCCAGGACCTCCTGCGGCCCGAGTAACTATCCAGAGGCCCATCCAAACACAAACATGGATTCCAGACCTGAAGTCAGTTTTCCAAATGGGTTTGCTCAGACACTTTTGTCCTGAAATCAGGGTTTAACCTTTTTTTTTTTAAATCATGTCATCATAAAGGATCCTGCTGCACCACTGATGCAGTGGAACTGAGTGCAGTTTTATGAAATGATTAAATTAGTACCACGCAGAAATACAATTGCTACAGCTGATTAGCTTCATTTGATGTTATAAATGATCTGAGCTTGGATATTTTCGGCGTGTAACAACTTCTCGGTGCATCGCCGTGTTTACAATGGGAGCGCGGAGGAGAGGGTGCACAAAGGTTCTTTGTTGCTCTTTGAGCCAATCACACGCCAAGGTTAGATCGCCATGAGTGTCTCAGCCAATCAGAAGGCACGGCGAGACTGTGGAGAAAGGCGTTTCATTGGGATGCTGTGAGCGTGCGCGCGCGCTGACCGACTGGCTGTATGTATGTGTGAAGAATTTCATCGCCGGGTACGACAAAAAAAAAAAACTAAATCGCGCGTGCAAACAGACTGAAAGCTGCATTTCTCGAGCTGAACACAGAGCTCGAGCAACACCACCAACAATAATAATTAAAAAAAAATCGACAGTAATCAGGGATGGGTAGCGGAGCCACGCCTGCCCGAGATCTGCGCATAAACAGGTATGTTACCTGTGGACCTCAGGGACTCAAGGTTTACCAACACATGCTGTCCTTGTGTAAGGGTTTGGAGTAAAGTGTACAAACCCGCGCGATGGCATAATCACCTGGAGGATGCACAAAGGCGACGGAGGACATGTCGATCACGCGGATGACAACGCGACCGATTGTGCCCCGTTCAGACTTTCAGATCAAACTGGTTTCTCGCCTGCACTGGATTTAGTGTAGGTTTGGTGCTTTAGTGCGTGTGTGTCGGTGTACTGGATCTCAGACAAAGAGAGTGGATGTGAGAACACGGAGGAGAGAACCCGTTATGGCCTCTCTTCGCTTGCACGGATTGGATCAGCTGCCCGAAAACGGCGGCGTCTCGCGAACACCGGAGACGCACAGCCCGAAGCTGCTCTCTCAGGTGGACACCGCTGTGCTGCCGTTTCTCGGGGGCTTCGGTCGCTTCCAGAAGCGTCTTGTGGCTCTGACTTGGCTTCCTGCGCTGCTTATTGCTTTTGGTCAGTTCTCGGATTATTTTCTCCTCGCGCAGCCCGAGAGCACGTGCGCCTACCCGGGCGATCACGCAAGAAACGTGAGCCCAATCCCGAGTCCTTTGCCGCCGGCTCTGTTTGTTAATGCGACGCGCGCTGAGAGCAGCAGCAGCGCGCGGTGTAAATGTGTCGAACCGAGGTTTGAGCTCCAGCTGGGACTGCAGCAGAACGTGGTCACTAAGGTGGGTAAGAGTACTTGGAAGCTGATCAGATGTCCTTGATCAGCTTTTGCATCAGTCTTAATCATTTCCTACATTTTCATGGGTGCTGCAAACCCCCCACCTTTTTTTTTTTTTTGCTTTAGTGTCCTTGTAAATCTGACCTGGTTTCACCAGGATGGCGTTTTGCACAGGTCTTCACTAACCAGGACTACATTTGAGAATTAAGGACTTAGTCTAGTTAACACAACGCGTGTATGCTATGTAGGGTCTGATAAGGTTGTCTGGGGTGTTCCACCCACCTAGTCTGGGACAGATAACTCCTCTGTGAGGGGTAAACCCAGCACTATATGTTGTTTGTCCCCCCCAGTTAGTTAGGATGTCTGACAGAATGGGTTGTTGTTCATAGATGTAGCATCACCACCAACACAAGTTTGTTTCTTTAATAGTGTACTGGAGCTATGAGGCTAATGTTGCTTATGAGGAACAAAGCAGAAGCTTAGAAGTTACAAGTAACCAAGTGAAGATAGAAGGTGTAATATTTGATTTTTTTATTTATTTCTTATTTGTGCCTGGAATCAGATCTGGAAGATGTGTAGAACATGATAAAAATTAAGTTGCTGAGAAAATCCAACAAACATCTGGTCTGGAATGCTTGTTTGGGTTTGGATGTGCCTTGTATCAGTCAATCATTTTATATTATATCTACTCCATGGGGCCAGCTAAGATTTTTGGAGGTGGAGCTTTGTGACTATGAGCAGTAATGGAGGAATTGTGTCAAGGAGTTTTAAATGATTTTTTTTTTAAATAAATGTTTTAATGTTGAACCCACTTAACAATTAGAGACCTTATATTTGGGGGGGACTAAACTTATCGTGCTTAGTGCATCTTTAAGAATTGTGCTAAACTGATGCAAATTTGCCTTCATTAAAATGTTTTTATCACTGGATGATTACTGATTACACTTCTATTGAACAGTTATGCCAGACTCTGAGTCTGATGTATTAGAACAGCAAGGAATAAGCTAGTTCCTGTTATCACTATTCCCTCAGTTCTCTCTCTCTCTCTCTCTCTCTCTCTCTCAATACAACTTGTCATGTTACAGTGAAACCTCTAACCTGAATGTCAGAAAACTTAAATGAACAGCGTCGCCTCTGGATTTTCATTTTAAAATTCTGTTTATGTGGCATGTCCACCATGTAAATGATAACACATTAGAACGAGTGCATTAGTCCTTTTGACCAATCAGAATAAAGCACTGTGGTATAACTGCACATAAGATATATAAAATAGCGTTCTGTTCCAACAGTGTAGTGGTATAACAGCTATGTCGTGGATGTGATTGTTGTGTGATGTCTCCACAGTGGCAGCTGGTGTGTGATGAGGAGTGGAAGGTCCACATTGCTAAGTTCTCACTGCTGGTAGGCTCCATATTTGGTTACCTGCTGATGGGGGCTATGGCAGACTGGTAAGCTAAGATATTTTTTATATATATAAAATGTATTTTAGTCTTTTCCCCGCTCTAATTCAACGATTAGTTGAATTCAGTGATTCAGTGGATTAATAGGGATCCTTCATAAATCCAGGTGCAGCAGAGGGAAGAAGTTACAGTGTACTTAAGTCGATTGTTGTTGCTATGTAGTGTTGCACATCATATTGACTATGAAGATAAAGTGCATATCTAAAGTCCAACCTTTTGATACAAAGTTCTTCCAGTTTGTACAGCTAGCTGCTAAGTTGTTTCTTGACCAACTGTTTGTCGTTATATTATTGGTAATTCATGCCATACAAAATGTAACAAAAGTTTTTTTTTTTTATTTTTTTTTCCCTCTGTTGTGTTCTATGTTTTGCCCACTAAGTTTGGAGATACTGCTAAAGCAGCAGTATGTTTCCATCCACAGCATAATCCTTGCATGAGCAGGAGAACCCTGGCCATGATGTCTGCATCACCAGTACCAAGCAAAAAATGTGCCACCTCAAAAAAGTTAAAGTCCTTCCTGTGTCAGCACCTGGTCTTCCCAGGCAGTCTCCCATTCAAGTAATAACCAGGCCCTTAAGTCACATTGGGCAATGCCAATCTCTGTTTCTATAGCCCTCGGCCTCTCGTCTATTACGGTACATAGCTGGGGTTACAGTGGGGAGCTGGTCCTCTGGTAACTGGAAGAGTTTGATTCGCTACTCACATCTCTATTGTGGTGTCCCTCCCCAGATGGCAGCAGGTACCATTTTTATGATGGTCTTTGGTGTGACCTGACCATAAGTAGAATTCACAATCTCTGGGTTGAGAGGTGAGCCACCTGATGCACTTAAAAAAACAACAACAACAACAACAAAAAAAAAAACCTGACTTTGAGTTTGCCACATGGGAGAAGCTTTACCTTTTCGGATAGCCGCAATTTTATTTCTGCAACTTCTAAAAGCTAATTTCCACCCTCATGCTTGATCTATTACTCATGAGTAATAATCAATGGTGAAGCATCCTAGTAAAGCGGTGGAGCAAGGATATGCTGTTGATGTGCTTTCTACCCACAGTTGGTCATGATACAATACTTAACCAGCTAATGAATAAACTAGTTGCTGGTATGCTTCATGGGCAACACTCTGTGCGTCATTGTCATGAGCTACTTTGTGCATGTCAGAATTTGTCTTTGCCAGTCCTTTCCAAGTCTGTGTTTACACCTGGTATTAAAGGGGAACTGAAGTCATTTTTAAACTTGCTTTATTTCTTAATTAATGTTTTTGGTTTTATTGACCTTATATCGTGACTTGTATTGGCATATTACGCTTGTCGGCCCTTTTGGTTTTTAGCCATGTTGAATGTAGTTCGTATGGTCCACGGCAGGTGTCGCTTATCTGCACGATCTTCACGAGACTTGTGCGAGACTTCAAACGTGAAGTGTCAGCACCACCATTTTGAAAACTGTTTACACAGTGGCCAGATCGCCATATCATTCCAATTTAGATTAATTTCGAGATTTGCCAGCTTCATCAGTGATTGAGATTATTTCATATGACTTCGAACCAACATGGAGTAGAGAAGAGTTGGAAAGACGACAGGATAAAGACTAGTCCGTCACGCTGGTATTTACGTCATTACTGTTGCACAATTAAAACGTGCCGGATCAGGTGGCTAGTGGGTTTTCAAAATAATAAATACATGCATGTATTTTTGTGATAAATACATATTATACTGAGTACATTTCCAACATAATCCTCACTAAGGTTTCGGACAGCACTACAAAATGGCATCCCCACTATATAGTGCCCTATATAGTGAGCAGGGAGCGATTTTGAACACGGAAAACTGCTGGCTTGATTATGTCAGCATTCGAAGGAGGGTGTGTGCGTCTTTTGACAACGTTGGCAGATGTTGGTCACTTTGATTTCCACTGTACGTTTTACTTTTGTCCTACGAAGTCTCGCACAGGTCTCAGCGAATCTCGTTTACAGCCATTGCTTTGACATATCGCTTCTTCTCCGTGCTCTCATGGAAGCATTTCTGTGCTCTCCTCTCCTTTTTTTTTCCTGCTTGTGCTCTTTGTTTCGTCTCATCTGCCTATACTTTTTTTTTTTGAGAGATTCTCTCCGCATTGAATTTCTAAACTAAAAAAGCATGGATTTGATAAACTGGTCTCCTAACGAAATTGACACAGTTTCTGGGTTCGGGGGAACCCACCTGTCCTGCTGGAACGTCTGTGGAGGACATTGGAGATATCTACCTATTCGGAACCATGATTACCAGACTTTTGCTGATTGGATTAGGCATTGCCCTGGTATATCGAGGAAATCAGACAACGGTGACAGCTGTTCAAAGCCCCACGAAGCTGCCCGATATGATTAAAGCGGTGGGCAAAGCTGTCGGCACTCAGACTGTGGCTATGGAACTTGAACCACAACATGGTTGTCATCTGGAGACGCTTTCGGCTTTGCAAGGAATAAGTATTTTGGAGACCAAATGGAATTGAATTGAACAGAAATGGACAGGTATGGACGAGTGGTGTGGACGTGTAAAGACTGCGCCTGTTCGAAAGACCAAACAATCTCTATCTTATCGACATTCGGCTCCCTGAACAGCACCGGCCTCGATCAAGGCCGTTGCTGGGGAAACATTTCCCCCAGAAGGTCACTGCTGGGAGACACTCTCGCATTCTTCGCATTCCTTCCCCAATTTTCCGCGGTCGCCATTTTTCACCCCCAGTGTGACAAGCGGGTGCATGACCAGCGCCGTTTGCATGGCTGCAGGAGCGGACGGCTGCTTGCTTGCGCTGGGTTACCTCTACCTCCTCTCCTCCCCTCCTACCCCCTTTCCCCTGAGCCCTGATTGCCCCCTCCTTCCCCCCATTCCCCCCCTCAAGTCCCATGTTTTAAAGTGTACTTGTGTTATTGTGTGCTTGTGCAGAGGTTTTTAAATGCTCCCACACTGTACTCCTGATAGGAGCATAGTGGGGGGGTGTTCTTTTTTTTCCCTCATCTTTCCTCATGTTACTACTGTGTTTCTTTTTCTTTTATCCCTGTCTTCCTGTCCTGTTCCCCCTCTGTAAGGACAGGTTGATGGTCAATTTCACTTGTAACAGTGACAATAAAGGGTTCATTCATTCATGTATTACATAGCATATTTCAAACACTCATAACTTGCTATATCAGTGACAAAATAGCTGTCAGAAATGCATTCTGACATTTTATAAAATGAGAGAAATAGAATTTTGATGATAAATTTGCTTTCAGTTCTCCTTTAACATCTCAAGTGACTTGCATCACATGGGGGTGATGGTCAGGTGGCTACAAACCTTTGGACACATAGCGTACCTGTACAAGTTGCTTAAAATCTTTTGATCGCATGGTCTGCTAACAAAGCTTATAAACGAATGTGCGATTAGATGAAGAAAAAAGCTAGGAAAACCAGCTGCTTTTGTCTCTGCTGTTATAAAGTCCCCATCAGTGGAGCACTCTGAGATTTCCAAACTGGCTTGCAGTAATGATGTATTTTCCAGCTAGAGTGATGATTGACCCCTTAGTGCTGTTTACTTACAGTTGTATCACCCAGGATTTTAATGATTTTAATACCACATGTGAACAGGGCCCAAGATTTCCAGTCCTGGATCTACCTGCATCAGTTGGTCATAATAAAGGAAATGGTACAGTAGGTTGTACTGTAGAACATGTTGTATCTAAAACCTTTTTTAGAGAGGACTTTATTCCTAATCAGCTAAACAAATCAGGGGAGCCAAAACTTCAGAAGAGGGTTCCTGTATCAGGAGAACATGTACAGAAGTATAAATATAAAGCCACTTCTTGATTGGTATCTCTTGATGCAAAAGACTTTGAGATCCACTGCAGTTCCTTCTATACGAGTAGATTTCTTTCCTTACTCAGTTTTGTACCATGCTATCTTTTGGATAGGTTGACTCAGTGGCTGGCAATAATCTTGGTACTTCTCTATACTAGTGATGGAACAAAATACGAATAGTTGTTTGGAATGACCAGATAATATGATCAAAACACGGAAACTTATGAAGGAAAGGAAAGGTGCAATGTTTAGGGTTGTTTTTTGGCACTCAGGAGATTTTTGCTTTTAGGTGGGTGTGAGTAAGCAGTCAGGTATGACATTAACATCATGACATGAGTGTCCTGAGCTGCATGTTGCTTGTGCACAGTTGTTCATGGTTAGTAAAAAGTTGCAGGGGTTTAAATTAGGATACTAATTTGTTTGATTTTAGGGAATAAAACCAGCTAATGGAACCAGAATGATGTAGCTGTGGTTGAGGAATTGTCAGAGCCAGTGCTGGTATTTTTACCTAGAGGATTGTGTGCTTCTGGAGAAGACCTGCATTATGGGTCTGATGGTCAGATGTCCACAAACATTTGGCCATATACAGTGGTGCTTGAAAGTTTGTGAACCCTTTAGAATTTTCTATATTTCTGCATAAATGTGACTTAAAACATCAGATTTTCACACAAGTCCTAAAAGTAGATAAAGAGAACCCAGTTAAACAAATGAGACAAAAATATTATACTTGGTCATTTATTTATTGAGGAAAATGATCCAATATTACATATCTGTAAGTGAACCTTTGCTTTCAGTATCTGGTATGACCCCCTTGTGCAGCAATAACTGCAACTAAACGTTTCTGGTAACTGTTGATCAGTCCTGCACACCGGCTTGGAGGAACTTTAGCCCATTCCTCCGTACAGAACAGCTTCAACTCTGGGATGTTGGTGGGTTTCCTCACATGAACTGTTTGCTTCAGGTCCATCCACAACATTTCGATTGGATTAAGGTCAGGACTTTGACTTGGCCATTCCAAAACATTAACTTTATTCCTCTTTAACCGTTCTTTGGTAGAACGACTCGTGTGCTTAGGGTCGTTGTCTTGCTGCATGACCCACCTTCTCTTGAGATTCAGTTCACGGACAGATGTCCTGACATTTTCCTTTAGAATTCGCTGGTATAATTCAGAATTCATTGGTCCATCAATGATGGCAAGCGGGCCTGTCCCAGATGCAGCAAAACAGGCCCAAACCATGATACTACCACCACCATGTTTCACAGATGGGATAAGGTTCTTATGCTGGAATGTAGTGTTTTCCTTTCTCCAAATATAACGCTTCTCATTTAAACCAAAAAGTTCTATTTTGGTTTCATCCGTCCACAAAACATTTTTCTAATAGCCTTCTGGTTTGTCCACGTGCTCTTTTAGCAAACTGCAGACGAGCAGCAATGTTCTTTTTGGAGAGCAGTGGCTTTCTCCTTGCAATCCTGCCATGCACCCCATTTGTTCAGTGTTCTCCTGATGGTGGAGTCATGAACATTTAACATTAGCCGATGTGAGCGAGGCCTTCAGTTGCTTAGAAGTTACCCTGGGGTCCTTTGTGACCTCGCCAACTATTACACGCCTTGCTCTTGGAGTGATCTTTGTTGGTCAGCCACTCCTGGGGAGGGTAACAATGGTCTTGAATTTCCTCCATTTGTACACAATCTGTCTGACTGTGGACTGGTGGAGTCCAAACTCTTTAGAGATGGTTTTGTAACCTTTTCCAGCCTGATGCGCATCAACAGTGCTTTTTCTGAGGTCCTCAGAAATCTCCTTTGTTCGTGCCATGATATACTTCCACAAACATGTGTTGTGAAGATCAGACTTTGATAGAACCCTGTTCTTTAAATAAAACAGGGTGCCCACTCGCACCTGATTGTCATCCCATTGATTGAAAACACCTGACTCTAATTTCACCTTCAAATTAACTGTTAATCCTAGAGGTTCACATACTTTTGCCACTCACAGATATGTAATATTGGCTCATTTTTCTCAATAAATAAATAAGTATAATATTTTTGTCTCATGTGTTTAACTGGGTTCTCTTTATCTACTTTTTAGGACTTGTGTGAAAATCTGATGTTTTAGGTCATATTTATGCAGAAATATAGAAAATTCTAAAGGGTTCACAAACTTTCAAGCACCACTGTAGTGTATCAGCAAAGGATTTGCATCAAAGTTCTGAGCACGTTAGTTAATAATTGGTGGTCCAGTGAATGTAGTGGTAACTTGGCAGCAGAAAGTTGTAGAGAACTGGCTCAGTCATTGATTTCCCCTTTTCCACTATTAGGGAATGGGTTCTGTTGTGGTTTGCACACCAAATTTTGAACGGTTCAGAGCATTTCGACCAAAAATAAATTGGGTGCATGTCATTAGTTTGGAGAGGAGGTAGAGCGCAGCAATTGGGGAATGGAAAAGATGCTTTCTTCAGAAAAAAATGGAATGAAAAATATCTCCAATAGCAGAACAGGTAATCAATCCAGTCTGCCATCTTGCTATACTACTGTTTACTCCTTTTGTGCATTGTGCAACATCCTCCGTTCATGACGCATGCTTGATTACAGTGGTTCAAAAATGGTGAAAATGTGGGCTGGTTCACTAACTGGCACCAAGGTTCAAAGAATCTTGATGCAAAGATCCTCAAACTAATGTTTTCCCTCAAACTAAAGCTTTTGCACTTTAACTCCATAGTCTTTAGTTCAAGATGGTGTCAAAGCACTGAAAATTCCTCTGTCTGGATACGCATGTAAGGACTGCACTGTAGCATGATGAATGTATTGTGAAAGTAGCAGGTAAATATGTACAGATTTGACTTAAGTGTTCGTTACACAACTATTTGTCTTTCTCTTTCCCCTCTCAGGATAGGTCGTATTCCGGTGCTCCTTGTTTCGGTGTTGTCTGTACTCGTGTTTGGCTTGTGTGTGGCCTTCTCTGTGGACATGGCCATGTTTAGTACTCTGCGCTTCTTTCAGGGCTTTTGCCTCGCTGCGATCAGACTCTCCCTCTATGTGCTGAGTAAGTTTCTGTTTCTCACTTTTCTTCCTTCGTACCCAGAGTAAGCGATTTGATCTGCTTCAAACATCTTATCATACTGCCGGGGTTGTGCTCTGCTGCAAACCTTTTCTCCTTATTGTCCTGAAATACTGTATATAGTCAAGTGAAGTTAGTAAATGTGGACGCGTATGCTTGCTGTTGGGTCTGTGTGACAGTTTTGTTTTATTTTTGAGATTTAATATTTCATTATAATTGTTGCAATGATGGTTTGGTTCAAATTAATTTACAAATGAGCTTTTTTTATTCAAATTTTTTCAGCAATTTCAAATACATGAGATATATTTAATCCATCTACTTTTCCTTTAAATTTAACAGTAGCAGGCAATTTAAAACTCCATTTTGGTTCAGAACAACATTAGACAAGACTCTTACTTAAATTGAAAGTTGGATATTGTATTAATCATTAAGGAATAAAACCACTAAAAATCTCTTCAAATCTGTATGGGAGAAGGCCACACCTACATGTCTTTGTTTAATATCTACTCATAACAGGCTCTTCTCATAAGTGATGTAGTGGAAATTAATTTAGCATAAGGTTTGATGAGTGAGTTATAAACACTTGTGGTTCCAGAGACACTTCTAATACTACAGTAGCGCTGAATGTCTAGTAGTGTCGCCTCCTCCGTCTCTTTCTGTTAAAAGATCTGGATGCAGGTATACACAGAAAAGCTGGGTATTAATTACTGTATATAGCTAGAGACGGCTCTCTGTGGAGTAGATCACTTACAGCCTGGGGACGCAATGATGACCAGAGGATGAGAAAATAATCCTCTTCGACACAGGTTTATTGTTTAAAAAAAAAATTTAAACGGGTCAAAAACTAATTATGAGAAATCTGAAAACAACTAAAAATCCGCATTAATAAAAAACAGGAAAGTAATACAATCCTGAATAGACAGGCTGAGTATAATAGCCTTGAATGAAAGATGGGATATTTTTGTTTGCAATAACCTTACAATGCTCTCTCTTAGGGATTGAGCTGTGTTTGCCTGGTTGGCGCTTCTCCATGACAATGGTTGCCAGTCTGGTGGTGGTGGGCGGGCAGCTGCTGATGCCGGGTTTGGCGGTGCTTTGCCGTGATTGGCAGATTCTACAGGTCCTCATCATTGTCCCATTCGTCCTAATGCTTCCTTACATTTGGTAAGCTCATCCCTACTATATGGGTGAACGATAGCTGTTTGCATTGTGTATTGTCATCCCATGTGGGTGTTTGGTATGAGATTTAAGCTGCACTGACTTGCATAATCCCATCTGGAATTCAGTAGTAACTATATTTGCATGTTGCTTAATGATGTATTAATAATCTGAACTGAGATTCAGAATGAACTAGACGGGCCCTCAGTAGAGTACATACTTCCGCCAAGCCACATGTTTGGTTTGCATCAAAATCTATTCAACTGTTCCTTGGCCCATGGCTTACTTTTTCCTCAAAATTTCATCAAAATCCGTTCACTACTTTTTGAGTTACTCCGGGAACAGGCAAACAAACAGAGGCGAAAACATAACCTCCTCCAACAAAGCTGGCGGAGGTAAAAATGTGTATGTCTCAACTGTAAATAATATAAACAATTTCACGTTTGTTCTATTGAATGAGGTGGATAATCAGTGTAATAATTAATTAAATGGAAGAAAAATAACCTTAGATCTAATAGCTTTTTAATTTTGGAAAGTGCAGCGCAAAGCAACTCCTCCATATAACTCTATACAAATACAACTCAAAAAGCAGTAACAGTACAGGCACATCACGGTTAAAGATCTCTAGTGCAAATAAAGACATTATTCAGACCACTATTTATACAGTTAACATGAGGACAGAACACTAAATCTCATGACTGAAACATGTTAGTCAAGGGCACAGACATAATGTGCTACATTAAAAACTTTTGTTCTAGGATAGCGATTCCCAAACTGTGGTATGTATACGACTGGCGGGACAGAAGAGTCTTGCTGAAAGGCTGAAACTCCAGCTGGCCCAAGTCTTAACTTTAAAATAAAAATAATTAATTTAATGATGTAAAAATTAAGTGTTAAAATATTTTAGAAATAAAATTTTCCTGTGCTTAGTCACGTAAGGTGACGCAGTGCTACGTTTGACATGGCATGAACTGGTGACGTTCACTTTAGCGAACCGATAAACACCTTGACATAGTTGGATTGAGTCTCTTTAGTTGTTGATTTTTAGGTAGAACTTTAGGTTATTGACTCTGCCAATTCAAACAGACGCAGCTGTCTCACTAAAATGGTATGTGTTGTTGTTATTATTATTATTATTTGTCGTCAGGGGCGGACGTACATAGGCGAGATGGCTTTTTCATTGTTACATTGTTGGCATCTGCAGTGGGAAGTGGTACTTGGGGAAATTTGGTTTGATACATAATGGTACATGGTCTGAAAAGTTTGGGAACCTCTGTTCTAGGATAATGATCATGTGATCTTTAATTGTTCATTTCCCTTAGTCTAGTAGTGTTTGTTCAGTGTGGTTGCCAATAAATTTATCATTTGTCCCTGGGCTTGAGTCTTTAGGCTTGGGGCTTGAGTAGGGCTTGATAAAAATTACAGGTGGGATAGAGTTGGAAAGTTTTGGGGAAAGGTGGGTGCGTAAACATTTCAGCAACTGGAAGCAATTGTTGAAATATGCTCCTACCAAGCTAGTTACAATTAAGTTGAATGCTAAACCATGGATCATGAGAGACAAGATTTTCTGACCCTCCTTCTTTCTAGGATTTTTCCTGAGTCACTGCGTTGGTTGTTGGCCACACAGCACTATCACAGAGCAAAGAGGCAAATGTACTCGATCGCCCGAAGTAACAACGTGGACACTGCTACTGACCCTAATGGTATTCTGTCAGGTGAGGACTGATCTCATACAGACTCGAAGAAATCTCTGGGAAAGTGAACAGTTTACCCTGTAAGGCTAAAAGTCACAGTGAATTATGGTTGTGTCCAGAGTTGGAGCGTGAGTTGCAACAGAACCCCAGAACCTCCTGTATCACTCAGCTGAGAAGCACAAGGAACCTGTGGAAGAGTACTGTAGTGCTTTGTGTCAACTCGTGAGTATGTGTGGTTTTTTTGAGACGATGATGTGATGATCAGAGCCACCAGGGGGCCTCGTTTACAAAAAATGTTGGCCTAGGACCTAGGTCATGGCTGTGTCCTGAATCACTCTGTATCTCATAGCAGCAAATACGTAAGTTGGCAGCAATTTTTAAAAACCCAGGATGAGTTTCTTATTGTATTTACAAAAAAAAAAAAAACCTTTCCAGGTTGCTCAACACCTCTTTTGCACTGCGTTACTTTTATAACTGCTCCTTATTACTGACTACACAGAACACACACATAATATATATATTTACACACAGAGACAGATAAATGGGGGAGGGGGAACTAAGTGCATTGGAGAAAGTCTAAATCTCCTCAAGTGAGAGGATTTTAGTGTTTTCAGTACAAGTGCACAGGGAGGTATTGCAGGTGCTGAAACTAATGCTTTCAAGATGAAATGAACAAGTAGAAGCTTCTTGGTTTTTGGTTGATGTCCATATGTTTGGGATTGTTTCTTGTTGTATGTTTGATGTTGAGCAATTTTCACTTTTTATTTTTTGCAAATTCTAAATTAGATTTAGTAGATTTTTTTTTCACGCTCAACTTGCAGATTTCTCACTACATTAAATACAACTCTTATGAAGCATGATCTGTTGTTCATTACCAAATAAAAATATTGTAATTGATGGCAAATCATTTAATGCTATTCTGTGTGGTATACGAAAATGGTCCACTTAACGCTTTGTGACTAACAGCACAGTCCATTGTATGTTATTCCTTACTCGTACAGTGAAATGTTTAAATAATCAATTATCAACTATTTAATAAATTCCAGAAAATATCTAATATCCAACATAAATGAGGGATTTGTTAAGTGTATATGGAAATTAGAGCACTTTCTTTCATGTTAATCAGGTTAATAATAGTCAGTGTGGTGAGGAGGACTCTAATTCAGATCTTTCATTCTCTCTCTCTCAGGCTGACTGGCTATGGTATCCACTACTGTTTTGCACGCAGTGTTCTGGAGGGCAGCACCTCTCACCTGCACTATTTTGCTCTGGCAGGGATCGCCATGGCCTCATGTTTGGTGCTTTGTCCTGTGGTGGCAGCATTCGGCAGACGAGGCGGCCTCCTCACCTTCATGATTATCACAGCACTGGCCTCGTTACTGCAGCTCGGCCTGCTCAGCTGTGAGCATATATACATACACACACGTGTTAGCGCATACATACTGTATTGAAAGCCATTTTCGATTGGCTTCACCAGTAGCTGATTAGCTTAATAAGTAAGCTTAATAACAAATGCAATTGCAGCACCAACATTGGAAAAACTGCTATACAACAAAGACACACATGTAGGACTTAACACATTCCAGTTAGTGTCCATAAATCCATTAGAAGAAGAACAACTTTATTCATTGCATGTACACTTGTGAAATTCCTCTCTGCATTTAACCCATCTGAAGCCGTGAAAACACACGTGAGCAATGAGTGCATACACACATACCCAGAGCAGTGGGCAGCCATGCGAACAGTACTCAGAGAGCAGGTGGGGGGTAGGTGCCTTGCTCAGGGGCACCTCAGCCCAAGGCTGCCCCATGCTAACCTAACCACATGTCTTTGGACTGTGGGGGAAACCCACACAGACACGGGGATTACATGCAAACTCCACACAGAAAGGCCCCCCATTGGCTGCTGGGCTTGAACCCAGAACCTTCTTACTGTGAGGCTAGAGTGCTAACCACTACACTACCGTGCTGCCCGTTTTAGTGACCACTTTGCTTATACACTCACTGGCTACTTTATTAGGAACTTGTTCTTGATTCTAAGATTCCTGTTCTTGGCTGCAGGAGTAGAACCCAGTGTGGTCTTCTGCTGTGACATGCTGAGATGCTTTTCTGCTCACCACAGTTGTAAAGAGCTGCTATAAGTTGCTGTATCCTTCCTGGCAGCTCAAACCAATCTGGCCATTTTCCTCTGACCTCTCTTATCAACAAGGCATTTCCACTGACAGAACTGTCACTCAATGTTTTTTTTTTTTTCTCCTTTCTTTCTGTGTAAACTCTAGAGACTGTTGTGTGTGAGAACCCCAGCAGTTTCTGAAATACCAACACCCATGTCACAGAGATCACAATTTTTCCCCATTCTGATGTTTGAAGTGAACATTAACTGAAGCTCTTGATTTGTATCTGCATGATTTTATGCACTGTGCTGCTGTCAAGGGACTGGCTGATTTAGATAACTGCATAAAACAGCAGGTGTGTGGGTGTTCCTAATAAAGTGGCCGGTGAGTAGTTATTTATTTAATGGACCAATATGCTTTTACATGTTTTATTTCAGAGATGCTAATGAATGGTGAGATGCTAAAAGATTATAAAGCTGCTGAAATTGCTTTAACGTGCAGCTTGCAAGACTTCAGCTTGGGCTGTTGGTTTATTTAATATTTAGGACGCGTTTTGTAATTCTTGCTTGGTTTGATTCATATCTGAGTTGTGGGATGTTTATTGGTCTTCCACGCAGGACTTGCACTTGTTTTGTAAATGCTTTTATCTCTCCCCCCCCATAACAGTAATCGGAAAGTACAGTCTTCGGCACAATGCAGGTAAAATGACTTATTGTATTACGCACAAACACAGGTTCCCTTAATCCACGCACAGATACTTAAAGATGTCTTGCTTAATATTAGTTCTCAGGGACACGCTAAATCAGCGGTTCTCTGTGGCTTTTTCCATCATCGGAATGTTCTCGTCTCATGCTGTCAGCACTCTAAGTATCTTCTACTGCACAGAGATCACTCCTACGGTCATCAGGTGAAATATTTCTCTCACATATCTCCTTTCATCTTTGCTTATGCTTCCTTCACTCCGTACTATATCCTCTTTATTGTTGTGCTTGTCTTTGTTCAGGTTTATAGACACACGTGTAATGAAATTTAATTAAAAAAAAAAGGGGGGGGCATAGAAAAATAATTGGCACTGATGTGGTATGATGGGTTACTGCCCTGATGATTTTACTACATGTTTTATTCTTCATATACCATAGTAATTTGCATCCATGTTTATAGTTACATTTAAAGTGAAGTCGTGACTAGCACTGAAACTGGAGACTCATCCTTTATTACAGAAACCTTCACCATATCAACGTTTTTTGTTGTTAAGGAAGTTCAGTATTAGATTATGTGGAGGTCTGTCATACAAATCCCTATGACTTAATGGTTACTATGGAAACGATAAGTATTCTATGAAAGAGCATGGGTAATATAAAACTGTGATTTCCCTTGTACCCAGAGCTGCTGTTTGAGAAAATGAATCGATACCGACTGAACTAGTCAGATTTGAGAATTCAAAACTGTTGCACATGCTGTATCACAGTGTAGCGGAACACACTCGGAGGAAAACACTATCCGCCCTCTTCCCCATACATGAGCTTACAGATGCCCGAAAGTATGGTCAATTTTGATCCTTTGGCTCCATGAGTGGCCTTGGTGTTGCCAGGATTTAAACTCGCAGTCTCCTGTAGATAGTGAACACTAGCTTAGATGTTTGTTGTAGAATTGAGATACTTTTTTTTTAATTCAAAAACAAAATATTTTCCTCTAATTTGTTACCAAGTCTTTTAATAAGCTGCTCAAGTTGATGTCATGGTGACAAATTGTCACCAGTTGGAGCATTTTAGTGATTTGTTCTGCAACTGAATGATCTTGGTGGCCCAAAATGAGTTCTTTTGTGGTGGAAAAGTTTGAAACACCAACACCACCTGTCAGGGTGAGAGAGAGAAATTGATCTTTTTGGAAAATCATTGTTCTATCACTTGATATGTTGCATGTATGAAATGTAAATAATGATAACCTTGCTCTTTGTGTGTGTGTGTGTGTGTTAGGGGTGGAGGTGTAGGTTTGGTCCTGGCAAGCGCTGTGTTCGGCATGCTAACTGCTCCACTTATGGAGCTTCACAACCAGAAAGGCTTCTTCCTTCACCATGTCATCCTCACATGCTGCACTCTTCTCTGCATCATATGCATTCCATTGTTGCCCGAGACCACCGGCCAACCGCTGCCCGAATCTCTAGCTGAAGGGGAGGCACTTCTGCGCAGGCCTCTCCTCCCTGGAGAGCAGCACCACCTTCTGGCCAGGCAAGAGGTCCGAGAATACTCTCGCGTTCAGGACACACCTCTTCATCAGGTCGTCAATCCCAGCAACACCACAGCACCAAGTAACAGCACAGCGAATGGAGTGAGGACTTGACTGCGTGCATGCGTGCGGTGTGAAGCCAAGCCAGCCTAGGCCATATGAAGAACTGCGGCAACGATCTGATTGGCCCGCAAGCACAGAGACACGTCATGAGGTTACAAGCGCTAAGATTTCCTTGAGCATTTTAACCAGTGAATGATGTCAAACTACTGACTACTCATGTGTCGAACCTCTTAATCCAGCACTCCGCCATCCTGGATGTGGTGGAGTGCTGTGAAAATGAATGTTGATGTAACTTCACTCAAACAATTAATGGAAGTCTATTTTTCAAATGACCACTAAGTTCAGGCTGATGTTGGCAAATTGCCTCACAGTTTTTTAGCATTTTCTATAGTTTTGTACTATGTCCAGAAAAAAAAAAATCACATTAATCTTGTTATGCATGCGTGTAGGTCTTATGCATGTCTGTATGGGAAAACAAAGGAAGGCAGAACGAGGAAGCAAGACCTGATTATGGATTATGATGTTTGGGGGGAAAAACAAGCTGAATCCATAAGCTTAGTTGGCTGAAAACATCGTGTTAAGATCGTGTTCAATTCCAGAGATGCTTTAAAGTGTCAACTCCGTCCTGAGGTTTAACTAGGCGTTTTTGAGGAAACTGGCGCAGGTCTGCAGACATGTGTGCGTGTGTGAGATTGAGTGAGTGAATATTCTATAGTTTTACACTAGAACAGTTGCTGTTTCCATTTGGAAATTAAAAAGACAGGGCAGAGCACAGACGACGAAGTAAGGGCTGCTGATTTGGCTGCTCAGTATTTCCTGTAAATGGCAGTTTTGGGCAGTATGTTATCTGTGGCTCAATTTTTTCCCTTCTTCCTGAACTACTGAATGAGATTATAAAATGTTTTCACTGTTCCTGAGATTAGTTTGTTGATTTGCAAAATATGCAAAAATACAAATAGGTTTTTCTAAAATGGATGCACTGATCTGTACTGGCCTTAAATTGTGACTGATAATCTGAGAATCAATCAAATTTTAATCATCTCCTCCAAAATCTTTTACACAGATTGGACATGAATTTCAACAGTGTGACATCCTAATAATGAGAAGAAATTTCTGGGGTCAGGATGTAACCTAATCCTTAATTTTAACTCACTGGCCTAAAAAAAAAAAAAATTCACTGCTATTTAAATGATCATTTGATATGTGTTTCATGATTGAAATGTACTTATTTTATACCACTTGTTCAATAGTGTTTCACATCAGTAATATGCAGTACAATTCATGGAAATGTATCCTTTCCACTGTTTGTTTTTATAAGACATGCCATTTGTGAATAAATACATTTTAATAATTCCTTTTCATCAGGTCAGTAAGTCAAGATTTAAGCGTGCACAGACTTGAGTGCATCAGGGCTTTACAGGATTCAGGTTTCTTTGCCACTGCAGTATAAAACGTGAATAGATCAGGTACAGACATGGATGCGTCAATCTTTTATTAGCTTAACTACAGTATATACAAAACAATGTTAAATTGTGTAGATCATCAAAGTTAAAATTTGTCAGGATGGAGCTCCATCTCCTTTTTTATTCGGTTCTCCACTAACATCATTAGATTGGCTGTCACTGGAAGGTTATAACTCACAAACACCTGCTTCTTGGTTTTCTTTGCTGCAATTTGAGAAACAGAAAATTAAGAAATCCAGTTTAACAATACACTTGGATTCTCATAGTGGGGGAATTCTAGCTTCATATGTTACAATATTAACAATCTGACAAATACAGTGTGATAACTGAATTTAAAAAAAAAAAAAAAACACACACAAAAAAAACCACGCATGCTAGTGTCAAAAATACATTATATACAGTGGTGCTTGAAAGTTTGTGAACCCTTTGGAATTTTCTATATTTCTGCATAAATGACCTAAAACATCAGATTTTCACAAGTCCTAAAAGTAGATAAGGAGAACCCAGTTAAACAAATGAGACAAAAATATTATACTTGGTCATTTATTTATTGAGCAAAATGATCCAATATTACATATCTGTGAGTGGCAAAAGTATGTGAACCTTTGCTTTCAGTATCTGGTGTGACCCCCTTGTGCAGCAATAACTGCAGCTAAACGTTTCCACTGACTGTTGATCAGTCCTGCACACCAGCTTGGAGGAATTTTAGCCCATTCCTCCATACAGAACAGCTTCAACTCTGGGATGTTGGTGGGTTTCCTCACATGAACTGTTTGCTTCAGGTCCTTCCACAACATTTCGACTGGATTAAGGTCAGGACTTTGACTTGGCCATTCCAAAACATTAACTTTATTCTTCTTTAACCATTCTTTGGTAGAATGACTTGTGTGCTTAGGGTAGTTGTCTTGCTGCATGACCCACCTTCTCTTGAGATTCAGTTCATGGACAGATGTCCTGACATTTTCCTTTAGAATTCACTGGTATAATTCAGAATTCATTGTTCCATCAAGGATGGCAAGCTGTCCTGACCCAGGTGCAGCAAAACAGGCCCAAACCATGATACTACCACCACCATGTTTCACTGACTACGTTTACATGCACATCCAAATCGAGCTGCTGTCGGTAATCGAGCTGAAGGTCCCAGCAGGGTGCCAGAGAAATCCAATCCTACATGCACACAATGAAATCGGGCTATTGTGTGAGGTGCATTGTGCACCCGAGCCACAGGTGGCGCAACATGCCCCATCGTGTTGGTACACTTCCGGTTGTCGTCATGAAGAGCTATTCAAGAGTGTAAACAAAGTTATCAGTTCCGTGTTCTCCATTGCGCGTTTTTCTCCCGTCCATGAATTTTAATATATTCAACTCCTTAAGCTGAATGAGCATGAACTCTGTCTCCTCATTGCTCCAGAAGTGCACGTTTCTGCTTGCCTGTGGCAGTGGGGGCGTGGTCAAGTGCCGGTCTGTGACAGGAGGGCGGAGCCAGGGAAGGTGAGTGGCAATCACTTCACCTGACGGTAATTAACCTGTGTTTGTGTATCTTCCCAGTAACCGCGCCCTATTTAAGGAGGCAGAGGGGAGAGCTCATCCCGGGACTAGAACACAACGCGCGCACGTGTGTGTTTTTTTCTCTCAAGAATAAAAGTAGGCTGTTAAACTGAAAAGTCTGACAATAAAAAGCCTATTAGTACCAGAAGCTTTGTCCTGCCGTCCTCTGTGCTCCACCCACACTTCAGAGAGCTCTACATCGCCATTTTCTCTTCTTCGTTTGTTCCTCCTGACCTCTTCTGCTGCTCGCTACTACTGTTGTCATGCCGACCGAGGCTGTTGTGTTTCCCGCTTGTGGTCTCGTCACTCGTCACTTCCGGAAGTAGCTTCACAACTAGCTCGATAGGGTATACATGCACAAAGTAGCTCGGCAGAAATCGCATAAACTAGGTCGTGTAGCTCGATTCCGAGAAATCAAGTTCGGTTCAATTTCAGCCGAATTAAGGTGTATACATGGCATTTTGAACTTCGATTTCAGTCGAGCAACGGCAGAAATTCGATTTTCTCTATGTGCATGTAAACGTAGTGACAGATGGGATAAGGTTCTTATGCTGGAATGCAGTGTTTTCCTTTCTCCAAATATAACGCTTCTCATTTAAACCAAAAAAAGTTCTATTTTGGTCTCATCCGTTCACAAAACATTTTTCTAATAGCCTTCTGGCTTGTCCATGTGATCTTTAGCAAACTGCAGACGAGCAGCAATGTTCTTTTTGGAGAGCAGGGGCTTTCTCCTTGCAACCCTGCCATGCATACCCTTGTTGTTCAGTGTTCTCCTGATGGTGGACTCATGAACATTAGCCAATGTGAGAGAGGCCTTCTGTTGCTTAGAAGTTACCCTGGGGTCTTTTGTGACCTTGCCAGCTATTACACGCCTTGCTCTTGGAGTGATCTTTTGTTGGTCGAGCACTCCTGGGGAGGGTAACAATGGTCTTGAATTTCCTCCATTTGTACACAATCTGTCTGACTGGATTGGTGTAGTCCAAACTAACCTTTTCCAGCCGGATGAGCATCAATAACGTTTTTTGAGATGCTCAGAAATCTCCTTTGTTTGTGCCATGATACACTTCCACAAACTTGTGTTGTGAAGATCAGACTTTGATAGAACCCTGTTCTTTAAATAAAACAGGGTGCCCACTCACACCTGATTGTCATCGTATTGATTGAAAACACCTGAATCTAATTTCACCTTCAAATTAACTGCTAAGCCTAGAGGTTCACATCCTTTTGCCACTCACAGATATGTAATATTGGATCATTTTCCTCAATAAATAAATGACTAAGTATATTTTTGTCTCATTTGTTTAACTGGGTTCTCTTTATCTACTTTTAGGACTTGTGTGAAAATCTGATGTTTTAGGTCATATTTATGCAGAAATATAGAAAATTTTAAAGGGTTCACAAACTTTCAAGCACCACTGTAGATATAAAATAAATCTCACACATGTCTGAGTTCTACAATAATTATTATTAGCTTGTTTAACTGGTCACTTGGAATTGATTAGGTTTATTGGACCAGACCCTTTTTTGTGCAATATTGCTTTTATACAGCAGTCCTTTAAACAAGAAATAAATATTGAGTAAGTGACATTTGACATATGGCCAAAGTTCTGGGGTTTTTTTTAAACTTGTATTTATAAATCTATGTATACAGGGGGGCGGCACGGTGGTGTAGTGGCTAGCGCTGTCGCCTCACAGCAAGAAGGTCCGGGTTCGAGCCCCGTGGCCGGCGAGGGCCTTTCTGTGTGGAGTTTGCATGTTCTCCCCGTGGGTTTCCTCCGGGTGCTCCGGTTTCCCCCACAGTCCAAAGACATGAAGGTTAGGTTAACTGGTGACTCTAAATTGACCGTAGGTGTGAATGTGAGTGTGAATGGTTGTCTGTGTCAGCCCTGGCGACTTGTCCAGGGTGTACCCCGCCTTTCGCCCATAGTCAGCTGGGATAGGCTCCAGCTTGCCTGCGACCCTGTAGAACAGGATAAAGCGGCTAGAGATGAGATGTATACAGGGTCCCCCCCCCCCCCCCCCTTTTTTTTTTTTTTTTTTTAAACGTAGCCCTCTAAGGGTCTTTTTTTTGGGGGGGGGGGGGGGGGAGCAATACTTCAGCGTTGACCTTAACGGTTATTGAAGGAAGAAGAAGCCTTTGTCACACGTACACAAGCACAGACTTAAGCACACAGTCAAATTTCTCCTGTGCATTTAACCCATTGGAAGCAGTGAACACATCCAGAGCAGTGGGGAGCTATATTACAGCGCCTGGGGAGCAGTTGGGGGTTAGGTGCCTTGCTCAAAGGCACTTCAGCCCAACCTCAGACCATGGCTGTCCTATGTTAACCTGACTGCATGCCTTTGAACTGTGAGGGAAACTGGAGGAAACCCACACAGAAAGGCCCCTCTCGGCCGCTGGGCTCAAACGCAGAACCTTCTTGCTGTGAAGTGACGGTGTTGTTGTGAAGGCAGCACAAAGAGAATTGAAGGTAGTGTAAAAACTATTGTGAAGGCAGAGCAAAA
The DNA here is from genome assembly GCF_027579695.1 of Neoarius graeffei. NCBI lineage: Eukaryota > Metazoa > Chordata > Actinopteri > Siluriformes > Ariidae > Neoarius > Neoarius graeffei. Next base: position 28,325,399 of record NC_083570.1, read on the forward strand.
GTAAGGTACCTTAAAATATCCCCACCATGACCCTTGGAGGGCTCCAAACTTTTCAACAATGCCAAATAACTTTTGAGAAGTCTACATTGAGGGAGGGAGGGATGTCGCGACAAGAAAATTGTTTAAAAGCAGGATTTTTTTCCCTTTCCAGTTTTCAAATAGGAAGGCTGAGGTTGTTCCTTATTTTCCCCCTCTAATATGGCAGCCCGTTTATAGAACACAATTCAGTAAGAGCAGGAACTACAGGATATGCTGTAAGTGATAGTGAGCTCTTACTCAGTCTCTGAGCGAGGGAAGTTGGGGTTGTGTCTGATGAATCTCCCAGAACCAGCGTAGATAAAGGCACGGAGTCCTAGTATTAAACAACAACATTAATAATAAGCCATGAGATTCCTGCAAACCCAACTCGGACAACTTGAGATCAGAAGAAAGACAAAAGAGAAGCTTTTAGCATCTTTGCAGGTATCTAAACACACGATGTGCCTAAAACAAACGACTACAATGGCGGCTTTTTCTTTTCCACAACCAATTTGGCATTCTACTTACAAATCTGCTGTTCATGGAAACCGCCAGGTTTGAAAGGACAGGACTGGTGCCGACCCAAAGGAGAAAACCCCCGGTGAGTTTCATCACATGGAAATGCACCATCTGCTCCTGAAGCTTCTCGGAAAAATCATGGACACTAATGGGCTCTGTGGATGTTTGGACATGGCATTCCCCGTTTTCCATACTCCCGCACTCCTAATGATAACTTTTAGCTGAAAAACACTGAATCAAAAGGACCACTCGCTTTATTTACGCGACAAAACCGAAGCCGCTTCCCGTCCCTGCGCTTCTTCTGTTTCTTCAACGAGTTTGTTTCACGGAGCGCTTGTTGTTTGAGTGCCATCTGCTGGTGGAAAGGTGAAACACGCAACCTTCACACTTAGGGTATTAAATGTGCAATTATTATTCTCATTCATCTCATCTCATTATCTCTAGCCGCTTTATCCTGTTCTACAGGGTCGCAGGCAAGCTGGAGCCTATCCCAGCTGACTACGGGAGAAAGGCGGGGTACACCCTGGACAAGTCGCCAGGTCATCACAGGGCTGACACATAGACACAGACAACCATTCACACTCACATTCACACCTACGGTCAATTTAGAGTCACCAGTTAACCTAACCTGCATGTCTTTGGACCGTGGGGGAAACCGGAGCACCCGGAGGAAACCCACGCGGACACGGGGAGAACATGCAAACTCCGCACAGAAAGGCCCTCGCCGGCCATGGGGCTCGAACCCGGACCTTCTTGCTGTGAGGCGACAGCGCTAACCACTACACCACCGTGCTGCCCCACCTTATTATTATTATTATTGTTGTTGTTTCCTAATTGGTACAAAAATCCTGGAAAATATGCAGAAAAATGATTGTTTAAGCCATGTTTTCAAGGTCAAGTTTCAAGTTTATTTCTATAGCGCTTTTTACAATGGATATTGTCACAGGGCAGCTTTACAGAATTTTAATGACTTTAAACATGACCTAATTTTATCCCTAATCTATCCCCAATGAGCAAGCCTGTGGCGACGGTGGCAAGGAAAATCTCCCTCAGACGACATGAAGAAACCTGGAGAGGAACCAGACTCAAAAGGGAACCCATCCTCATTTGGGTGATAACAGATAGCATGATTATAACAGTTTTAACATGAAGTCTGTTTTGTTAATGTTATAACTCTTCATTATAACATCAACTGCATTATATGTCTGAGAAAAACCCCATATGCAGTACGTTCAGGATTGTGTTTGTGTTTACACAGGAGGGCAGCACAGTGGTGTAGTGGTTAGCACTGTTGCCTCACAGTAAGAATGTTCTGGGTTCGAGCGCAGCGGCCAATGAGAGCCTTTCTGTGTGGAGTTTGCATGTTCTCCCCGTGTCTGCGTGGGTTTCCTCTGGGTGCTCCGGTTTCCCCCACAGTTCCCTAACATGCAGGTTAGGTTAATTGGTGGCTCTAAATTGACCGTAGGTGTGAATGTGAGTGTGAATGATTGTTTGTCTCTATGTGTCAGCCCTGCAATGATCTGGTGACTTGTCCAGTGTGTACCCCACCTCTCGCCCATAGTCAACTGGAATAGGCTCCAGCTTGCCCACAACCCTGCACAGGATAAGTGGTTATGGATAATGGATGGATATTTACACAAGCCTTTTTATCCCCCCTGGCATATAGTGTGGGGGGATTATAGCTATTGCTCTATCCATCTGTCCATTCGTCTCGGTGTCCGTCAGTAAACATTTTAGTTTCCGGAGCATAACTTAAAAACTATTAGGAATTTTTTTCATGAAACCTCAGTTATGTTAAGTAACTAGAGGAGTTATGCCTTTTGACATTTTGGGATTTCTGTGATTTTTAGGATTTTTTTGTATTTCCATAGCAACCAATTCAATTTAGGAAAATTTGAAGTGGAGTTTCACGTGGGGACATAGTCCCAAAGTCAGGAAGTCAACTGCAGTCCCCAGCCACAAAAGCACCACTGCAAGAGTCAAGAGCGTCCTCCAGGCGTGACCCCTAACTGTCCACATGGGGCCGCCCTCCACAGGAGTGATGCGATGAGACTCCAACCAGACACAGGGCACCAGGATGGATCAGGCAGGTCTGAGGAGCAGAAGAGGTCAGCATCTCGATCCTAGGACTGACATGTAACTCAGAGGGACAGATTTGGGGGGGGGGAGAGAAAACACAGGCTGTTAGGTATGCCCAGTGTCACCTGAGTAAGTAGGAACAGTATACATATTGCACTGAGTACAAGCAGGGACTCCGGCAAAACTAACTATGACAGCATAACTAAAAGGGGAGAGCCAGAAGGTAACACAGGCATGAGGGAGCCCCAGGACATAAAGCAGCCAGCCACTACACAGTCAACAAACGTGAGTGGGGACTGACAGCATCCATACATGCCAGTTTAACAAAACACTCTCTCTACACTTTTACATCATAAACACCATTAACAAAAGGCTTGACTAAACAGATATTTTTTCAGCCTAGACTTAAACACCGAGACTGTGTCTGATTCCCGAACACTACTTGGAAGGCTGTTCCATAGCTGTGGGGCTTTGTAAGAAAAGGCTCTGCCCCCTGATGTAGCCTTCACGATACGAGGTACCAGCAGATAGCCTGCACCTTTTGATCTAAGTAGGCGTGGCAGGTCATAAAGGACCAGAAGTTCACTCAGGTACTGTGGTGCGAGACCATTCAGTGCTTTAAAGGTCAATAGTAGTACTTTATAATCAATACAAAATTTGATTGGGAGCCAATGCAGTGTGGATAAGACAGGCGTGATGTGGTCATATTTTCTAGTTCTAGTAAGGACTCTTGCTGCTGCATTTTGAACTAACTGGAGCTTGTTTATGCACTTATTGGAACATCCAGACAGTAAGGCATTACAATAATCCAACCTGGAGGTAACGAAAGCATGAAAGAAAGTTTTTCTTAGTAGCTGTAATAACATTAAATTTCTTATCTTAGCAATATTTCTGAGATGAAAGAAAGCTATCTGGGTAATGTTATCAATGTGAGTTTCGAATGAAAGACTGGGGTCAATAATCACTCCGAAGTCTTTTACTGCTGCACGTGAAGAAACAGAAAGGCCATCAAGAGTTACTATGTAATCAGAAAACTTACTTCTAGCTGCATGTGGTCCGAGTACAAGTACTTCAGTCTTGTCAGAGTTAAGCAGAAGGAAATTAATAAGCATCCAGTGTGTAATGTCCTTTACACATTTCTCAATTTTATTAAGCTGGTGTCTCTCATCAGGTTTTGCAGAAACATACAACTGTGTGTCATCAGCATAACAGTAGAAAATAATACAATGTTTATGAATAATATCACCCAGAGGTAACATATATAAAGAAAAAAGCAGTGGACCCAAGACAGTACCTTGTGGAACACCAAACTTTACTTCAGTACGTCTAGAAATATCACCATTTATATCAACATACTGATAGCGATCAGTTAAATAAGACCTGAGCCAGGAGAGGGCCGTTCCCTTAACTCCCACAATATTTTCTAGTCTATCCAGAAGAATGGAATGATCAATGGTCAAGCAACACAAGCAGTGAGACACAGCCCTGATCAGACGCCAACAGTAGGTCATTTACTACTTTAACCAGAGCTGTCTCTGTGCTATGATGAGGTCTAAATCCTGACTGATACATTTCATGGATGTTATTCCTATGTAAATATGAGCATAACTGCTGTGCCACAGCTTTTTCAAGGATCTTGGAGATAAAGAAGGACAGGGATCAAGGTCAGTTTTTTTAAATCAGGGGTTTGATAACTGCTAGTTTAAAGGATTTGGGTACATAGCCAATCATAAGAGAAGAATTTATTATTTTTAGAAGCGGTTCAATTACTTCAGGTACTATCTGTTTGAATAGACATGTAGATTAGATTAGATAAAACTTAATTGATCCCTTTGGGAAGGTTCCCTCAGGGAAATTAAGATTCCAGGAGCATCATTACAGATAAACAGAGAAAAGAAATAGAGGAAAACTTCTAGATAAATTAAAATAAATTAAGTATTTACATATACAAATATAAAAAGAATAAGATATGGGGGAGAGAGGAGGGGGGAAGGAAAAAAAGGGGGGCAGCAGGAGAGATATTGCACTTTGTATTGCACATTATATTGCACATTGTCCGGTATTGCTTATTGTTAGGCTAGGCTACTGCTCCTTCCCGTCCTCTGTCCTCCTGTTACCCCTCCTCCCCCTCAGAGAGGAGTTGTACAGTCTGACGGCATGAGGGACAAAGGAGTTTTTGAGTCTGTTAGTCCTGCACTTGGGAAGGAGCATTCTGTCACTGAACAGGCTCCTCTGGTTGCTGATGACGGTGTGCAGAGGGTGACTGGCATCATCCATGATGTTCAATAGTTTGTCCATAGTCCTCTTCTCTGCCACCGTCACCAGAGAGTCCAGCTTCATGCCAACTACAGAGCCGGCCCACCTGATCAGTTTGTCCAGCCTGGATGTGTCCTTCTTGGATGTGCTGCGCTGCCCCCCCAGCACATCATGGTGTAAAACAGGACACTGGCAACTACAGACTGATAGAACATCCACAGGAGTTTCCTGCAGATGTTAAAGGACTGTAGCCTCCTAAGGAAGTATAGCCTGCTCTGTCCCTTCCTGTATAAGTGTTTGGTGTTGCCAGTCCAGTCCAGCTTGCTGTCCAGCCACAGCCCGAGGTACTTGTAGGAATCCACAGCCTCCACCTCAACTCTCTCGATCAGAACTGGTCGTGACCTTGGTCTGGACCTCCCAAAGTCTATGACCAGCTCCTTGGTCTTTGAGGTGTTGAGCTGCAGATGGTTCCTGTTGCACCACACAGCAAAGTCCCTCACCAGGCTCCTATACTCCTCCTCTTTGTCGTCACTGATGCACCCAATGATGGCTGTGTCATCAGCAAACTTCTGAATGTGACACAGCTCTGAGTTGTAGCAGAAGTCCGTGGTGTACAGGGTGAAGAGAAGAGGGGCCAGCACCATGCCCTGGGGTGCTCCGGTGCTGCTAATCACAGTGTCAGTCAGCCTGACGTACTGCGGCCTGTCAGTGAGGTAGCTGGAGATCCAGGTGACCAGGCAGGGGTCCACTCGCATCCTGTTCAGTTTGTCCTGAAGCAATAGGGGCTGGATGGTGTTGAAGGCACTCGAGAAGTCCAGGAAGAGGATCCTCACTGTGCCATTTCCCTTATCCAGATGCGAGTGGACTCGGTGTAACAGGTAGAGGATGGCGTCTTCCATGCCAACACCTGCCCGGTACGTAAACTGCAGACAGTCCTGGGCATGTTGTACCTGGGGTCTGAGGAGGCTGAGGAAGAGCCGCTCCAATGTCTTCATCAGATATGAAGTGAGCGCCACCGGTCGGAAGTCATTCAGCTCGCTGGGCCAATTCTTTTTGGGAACTGGAACGATACATGATGTCTTCCAGAGGGTGGGCACTCTCCCCAGCTGCAGGAAGTTGAAGAGTATAAGGTAGGTAATGGATCTAGTACAGGTAAGGGATCTAGTATATCAAATCAAATCAAGTTTATTTGTATAGTGCTTTTAACAATAAACATTGTCGCAAAGCAGCTTTACAGAATTTGAACAACTTAAAACATGAGCTAATTTTATCCCTAATCTATCCCCAATGAGCAAGCCTGTGGTGACGGTGGCAAGGAAAAACTCCCTGAGACGACATGAGGAAGAAACCTCGAGAGGAACCAGACTCAAAAGGGAACCCATCCTCATTTGGGCAACAACAGACAGCCTGACTATAATATTAACAGTTTTAACAGGTATAACCCTCAACTGTCCTCATGGGGCCATCCTTCACAGGAGCGGTGCAATAAAACTCCGACCAGACACAGGGCACCAGGATGGATCAAGCAGGTCCGAGGGGCAGAAGAGGCCAGCATCTCAATCTCAGGATCAACATGTAACTCAGAGGAACAGATTGGGGGGGGGGAGAGAGAGAGAAAGAAAACACAGGTTGTTAGGTATGCCCTAAAAATGACAAGTATTAAATCTGTGTGGTAGGCTCGCAGAGACGAGAGTCTTTACATCAGGCATAACACACAACAATGGCATGTTAATATGGTAAAAAATATATCATGACCTGCTCTGGCTGGATGCTTGATTGGATGATGGGAGCACACTCCTCAGCAATGATGAGATGCAGATGGGACCATAGGGCTGGCCAAGACAATTCAGTTACATTTCACCGGGTCTGGGACATGCGACAGAATGTCTGACGGCCGATTCCCTGCAGGCTACGATAGCCAGTCGAGGTCTCCACCCTCTCCACCAAAAGATTTCCTGTTGACTCCATGTAACTCAGAGGGACAGATTTAGGGTGGGGGGAGGGGAAGAAAACACAGGTTGTTAGGTATGCCCAATGTCACCTGAATAAGTAGGAGCAGTATACATATTGCACCGAGTACAAGTAGGGACTCCGGCAACTAACTATGACAGCATAACTAAAAGGAGAGAGCCAGAAGGTAACACAGGCATGAGGGAGCCCCGGGACATAAAGCAGCCAGCCACTACACCGTCAACAAACTCGAGTGAGCAAGCGAGTGGGGACTGACAGCATCCCAGTTTACCAAAACACTCTATGTCTGAGGACCCTCCAGATCTACTCCTTTACCTCATAAACACCATTAACAAAAGGCTTGACTAAACAGATATGTTTTCAGCCTAGACTTAAATGCTGAGACTGTGTCTGATTCCCGAACATTACTTGGAAGGCTGTTCCATAACTGTGGGGCTTTGTAAGAAAAGGCTCTGCCCCCTGATGTAGCCTTCACTATACGAGGTACCAGCAGATAGCCTGCACCTTTTGATCTAAGTAGGCATGGCGGGTCATAGAGGAGCAGAAGTTCACTCAGGTACTGTGGTGCGAGACCATTTAGTGCTTTAAAGGTCAATAGTAGTATTTTATAATCAATACGAAATTTGATTGGGAGCCAATGCAGTGTGGATAAGACAGGCGTGATGTGGTCATATTTTCTAGTTCTAGTAAGGACTCTTGCTGCTGCATTTTGAACTAACTGGAGCTTGTTTATGCACTTATTGGAATATCCAGACAGTAAGGCATTACAATAATCCAACCTGGAGGTAATGAAAGCATGGACTAGTTTTTCTGCATCATGCAATGACATTAAATTTCTTATCTTTGCAATATTTCTGAGATGAAAGAAAGCTATCCGGGTGATGTTATCAATGTGAGTTTCGAATGAAAGACTGGGGTCAATAATCACTCCGAGGTCTTTTACTGCTGCACGTGAAGAAACAGAAAGGCCATCCAGAGTCACTGTGTAATCAGAAAACTTACTTCTAGCTGTATGTGGTCCTAGCACAAGTACTTCAGTCTTGTCAGAGTTAAGCAGAAGGAAATTAATAAGCATCCAGTGTCTAATGTCCTTAACACATTCCTCAATTCTATTAAGCTGGTGTCTCTCATCAGGTTTTGCAGAGACATACAACTGTGTGTCATCAGCATAACAGTGGAAACTAATACAATGTTTACAAATAATATCGCCCAGAGGTAACATATATAGAGAAAAAAGCAGTGGACCCAAGACAGAACCTTGTGGAACACCAAACTTTACCTCGGTACGTCTAGAAATATCACCATTTATATCAACATACTGATAACGATCAGTTAGATAAGACCTGAGCCAGTATACTGCAACCCTGATTCCAAAAAAGTTGGGACAAAGTACAAATTGTAAATAAAAATGGAATGCAATGATGTGGAAGTTTCAAAATTCCATATTTTATTCAGAATAGAACATGGATGACATATCAAATGTTTAAACTGAGAAAATATAATTTAAAGAGAAAAATTAGGTTATTTTAAATTTCATGACAACAATACATCTCAAAAAAGTTGGGACAAGGCCATGTTTACCACTGTGTGACATCCCCTTTTCTCTTTACAACAGTCTGTAAACGTCTGGGGACTGAGGAGACAAGCTGCTCAAGTTTAGGGATAGGAATGTTAACCCATTCTTGTCTAATGTAGGATTCTAGTTGTTCAACTGTCTTGGGTCTTTTTTGTCGTATCTTCCGTTTTACGATGCGCCAAATGTTTTCTATGGGTGAAAAATCTGGACTGCAGGCTGGCCAGTTCAGTACCCAGACCCTTCTTCTACGCAGCCATGATGCTGTAATTGATGCAGTATGTGGTTTGGCATTGTCATGTTGGAAAATGCAAGGTCTTCCCTGAAAGAGACGTCGTCTGGATGGGAGCATATGTTGCTCTAGAACCTGGATATACCTTTCAGCATTGATGGTGTCTTTCCAGATGTGTAAGCTGCCCATGCCACACGCACTAATGCAACCCCATACCATCAGACATGTAGGCTTCTGAACTGAGCGCTGATAACAACTTGGGTCATCCTTCTCCTCTTTAGTCCGAATGACACGGTGTCCCTGATTTCCATAAAGAACTTCAAATTTTGATTCGTCTGACCACAGAACAGTTTTCCACTTTGCCACAGTCCATTTTAAATGAGCCTTGGCCCAGAGAAGACGTCTGTGCTTCTGGATCATGTTTAGATACGGCTGCTTCTTTGAACTATAGAGTTTTAGCTGGCAACTGCGGATGGCACGGTGAATTGTGTTCACAGATAATGTTCTCTGGAAATATTCCTGAGCCCATTTTGTGATTTCCAATACAGAAGCATGCCTGTATGTGATGCAGTGCCATCTAAGGGCCCAAAGATCATGGGCACCCAGTATGGTTTTCCGGCCTTGACCCTTATGCACAGAGATTCTTCCAGATTCTCTGAAGCTTTTGATGATATTATGCACTGTAGATGATGATATGTTCAAACTCTTTGCAATTTTACACTGTCGAACTCCTTTCTGATATTGCTTCACTATTTGTCAGCACAGAATTAGGGGGATTGGTGATCCTCTTCCCATCTTTACTTTTGAGAGCCGCTGCCACTCCAAGATGCTCTTTTTATACCTAGTCATATTAATGACCTATTGTCAATTGACCTAATGAGTTGCAGTTTGGTCCTCCAGCTGTTCCTTTTTTGTACCTTTTAACTTTTCCAGCCTCTTATTGCCCCTGTCCCAACTTTTTTGAGATGTGTTGCTGTCATGAAATTTCAAATGAGCCAATATTTGGCATGAAATTTCAAAATGTCTCACTTTTGACATTTGATATGTTGTCTATGTTCTATTGTGAATACAATATCAGTTTTTGAGATTTGTAAATTATTGCATTCCATTTTTATTTACAATTTGTACTTTTGTCCCAACTTTTTTGGAATCGGGATTGTAGATCCCTTAATGTAGGTAAGGGATCTAGTACACAAGTTGAAGCTTTTGATGCCGAGATTAATGAAAGTAATTCAGTTTCTCTAAGGGGAGTAAAAATTCTAATTGCTGATCTGATACAGTTATATTGTAGTTATATTATAACTACAGGGTCACTTACATTGTCTGACCTTAAATTAGTAGTTTGAATTTTTTGTCGGATATTCTCAATTTTGTCATTAAAAAAATTCATGAAATCATTGCTACTACATACTACAGGTATGCATCTGTCTATAGTGGGCTTATTCCTGGTTAATTTTGCTACAGTATTAAATAGGAATCTAGGATTATTTTTGTTATCTTCTATTAGGGAGGAGAGATATGTTGACCTAGCAGCACTAAGAGCTTTTCTATACTTCAGGAAGCTCTCCTTCCACGCTAATTTGAACACTACCAATTTTGTTTGACGCCATTTACGTTCCAATTTTCGAGTGGTCTGTTTTAATGTGCAAGTGTCATTAAAGGTGCTAATTTTTAAAGGTGCTAATACCAGGGTGCTAATTTTTTGTCTCTGACCATTTTCCTTTTAAGAGGAGCTACATTATCTAAGGTATGGCAGAATGTTGTCTCTAAGCATTCAGTTGCCTGATCAAGTTCTGCAGGGGCTGACAGTGACCCAGTCAAAGTTGATAACTCTGGGAGATCATTTATAAAGCTCTGTGCAGTAGTTGACATGAATGTATGTTTAATACAGTAATGTGGTGAGGTGTATATTACTCAGACATATTTTGAATGAGATGAGATAATGATCTGAGATAACTTCAGACTGTGGAAGTATGACTATATTTTCTACGTTGAACCCGAATGTTAGTATTAGATCGAGGGTGTGACCACCATTATGGATCGATCCTATGACATTCTGATTAAACCCTACTGAATCTAAAATGGACAAAAATGCTGTTTTCAAAGGGTCTTCTGGGTTATCGAAGTGAATCTTAAAATCTCCAACAACTAAAGCTTTGTCTAAGGAAATAACCAGATCTGAGATAAAATCTGCAAATTCAGAAAGAAACTCAGAATATGGCCCGGGGGGCCTGTAAATAATAAGTAACGGAATTAACTGTCTCGTCTTCTTCCGCTTTATCCGGGACCGGGTCGCGGAGGCAGCAGTCTAAGCAGGGAAGCCCAAACTTCCCTTTCCCCAGACACCTCGGCCAGCTCCTCGGGAAGAACACCGAGGCGTTCCCAGGCCAGCCGAGAGACATAGTCCCTCCAGCGTGTCCTGGGTCTTCCCCGGGGCCTCCTCCCGGGGGGACATGCCTGGAACACCTCCCCAGGGAGGCGTCCAGGAGGCATCCGAAAAAGATGCCCGAGCCACCTCAGCTGATTCCTCTCGATGTGGAGCAGCAGCGGCTCTACTCCGAGCTCCTCCCGAGTGACTGTGCTTCTCACCCTATCTCTAAGGGAGCGCCCAGCCACTCTGCGAAGGAAACTCATTTCGGCCGCTTGTATCCGCGATCTTGTCCTTTCGGTCATTACCCAAAGCTCATGACCATAGGTGAGAGTCGGAACGTAGATCGACCGGTAAATTGAGAGCTTCGCCTTTTGGCTCAGCTCCTTCTTCACCACAACGGACCGGTAAAGCGACCGCATCACTGCGGAGGCTGCACCGATCCGCCTGTCGATCTCACGCTCCATCCTTCCCTCACTCGTGAACAAGATCCCGAGATACTTAAACTCCTCCACTTGAGGCAGAACTTCTCCACCAACCTGGAGAGGGCAAGCCACCCTTTTCCGGTCGAGAACCATGGCCTCGGACTTGGAGGTGCTGATTCTCATCCCAGCCGCTTCACACTCGACTGCAAACCGCCCCAGTGCATGCTGAAGGTCCTGGTTTGAAGAAGCCAACAGGACAACATCATCCGCAAAAAGCAGAGATGAAATCCTGTGGTTCCCAAACAGGATTCCTTCTGGCCCCTGGCTGCGCCTAGAAATTCTGTCCATAAAAATTATGAACAGAACCGGTGACAAAGGGCAGCCCTGCCGGAGTCCAACATGCACTGGGAACAGGTCTGACTTACTGCCGGCAATGCGAACCAGACTCCTGCTCCGTTCGTACAGGGACCGGACAGCCCTTAGCAAAGAGCCCCGAACCCCATACTCCCGAAGCACCCCCCACAGAATACTACGGGGGACACGGTCGAATGCCTTCTCCAGATCCACAAAGCACATGTGGACTGGTTGGGCAAACTCCCATGAACCCTCGAGCACCCTATGAAGGGTATAGAGCTGGTCCAGTGTTCCGCGACCAGGACGAAAACCGCATTGTTCCTCCTGGATCCGAGGTTCGACTATTGGTCGAATTCTCCTCTCCAGTACCCTGGAGTAAACCTTCCCTGGGAGGCTGAGAAGTGTGATTCCCCTATAATTGGGGCACACTCTCCGGTCCCCTTTCTTAAAAAGAGGGACCACCACCCCAGTCTGCCACTCCAGAGGCACTGTCCCTGACCGCCACGCGATGTTGCAGAGGCGTGTCAACCAAGACAGCCCCACAACATCCAGAGACTTGAGATACTCAGGGCGGATCTCATCCACCCCCGGTGCCTTGCCACCGAGGAGCTTGCAAACCACCTCAGTGACTTCGGCTTGGGTAATGGACGAGTCCACCTCTGAGTCATCAGCCTCAGTCTCCTCAGTGGAAGACATGACGGTGGGATTGAGGAGATCCTCAAAGTATTCCTTCCACCGCCCGACAATGTCCCCAGTCGAGGTCAACAGCTCCCCACCCGCACTGTAAACAGTGTTGGCAGAGTACTGCTTCCCCCTCCTGAGGCGCCGGACGGTTTGCCAGAATTTCTTCGAGGCCGACCGATAGTCCTTCTCCATGGCCTCCCCGAACTCCTCCCAGTTCCGAGTTTTTGCCTCCGCAACTGCCCGAGCTGCAGCACGCCTGGCCTGCCGATACCCGTCAGCTGCCTCGGGAGTCCTGGAGGTTAACATGGCCCGATAGGACTCCTTCTTCAGCTTGACGGCATCCCTTACTTCTGGTGTCCACCACCGGGTTCGGGGATTGCCGCCACGACAGGCACCGGAGACCTTGCGGCCACAGCTCTGAACAGCTGCGTCCACAATGGAGGTAGAGAACATGGTCCACTCAGACTCAATGTCCCCCGCCTCCCTCGGAAGCTGGGAAAAGCTCTCCCGGAGGTGGGAGTTAAAGACCTCCCCGACAGAGTGCTCGGCCAGACGTTCCCAGCAGACCCTCACCATACGTTTGGGCCTGCCAGGTCTGTCCAGCTTCCTCCTCCGCCAGCGGATCCAACTCACCACCAGGTGGTGATCAGTTGACAGCTCAGCCCCTCTCTTCACCCGAGTGTCCAAGACATAGGGCCGGAGATCAGATGAAACGACTACAAGGTCTATCATTGACCTCCGACCTAAGGTGTCCTGGTGCCACGTGCACTTATGGACACCCCTATGCTCGAACATGGTGTTCATTATGGACAAACCATGACTAGCACAGAAGTCCAATAACAAAACACCACTCGGGTTCAGATCGGGGAGGCCGTTCCTCCCAACCACGCCCCTCCAGGTGTCACTGTCATCTCCCACGTGAGCATTGAAGTCCCCCAGTAACACAATGGAGTCCCCAGTCTGAGCACTCCTCAGTACCTCTCCCAGGGACTCCAAGAAGGCCGGATACTCTATACTGCTATTTGGGCCATAGGCACAAACAACAGCAAGAGCCCTCTCCCCAATCCGAAGGCGCAGCGAGGCGACCCTCTCGTTCACTGGGGTAAACTCCAACACATGGCGGCTGAGCTGGGGAGCTATAAGCAAGCCCACACCAGCCCGCCGCCGCTCACCACGGGCGACTCCAGAGAAGTGGAGAGTCCAGCCCCTCTCGAGGAGCTGGGTTCCAGAGCCCAAGCTGTGCGTGGAGGTGAGCCCGACTATCTCTAGCCGGTACCTCTCAACCTCCCGCACAAGCTCAGGCTCTTTCCCCCCCAGCGAAGTGACATTCCATGTCCCAACAGCCAGCCGCTGTGTCCGGGGATCAGGTCGTCGAGGCCCCTGCCTTCGACTGCCACCCAATCCACATTGCACCAGTCCCCTACTGCTACCTCTGTGGGTGGTGAACCCACAGGAGGTCGGGCCCACGTCAGCTCTTCGGGCTGAGCCCGGCCGGGCCCCATGGGCAAAGGCCCGGCCACCAAGCGCTCGCATACGAGCCCCAACCCCGGGCCTGGCTCCAGGGTGGGGCCCCGGCTGCGTCATCCCGGGCGACGTCACGGTCCTCGGATTTTTCTCCATAGGGGTTTTGGTGAACTGCTCTTAGTCTGGCCTGTCACCTAGGACCTGTCTGCCTTGGGAAACCCTGACAGGGGCATAATGCCCCCGACAACATAGCTCCTAGGATCATTCAAGCACACAAACCCCTCCACCACAATAAGGTGGCAGTTCAAGGAGGGGCGGAATTAACTGGGTAGACTTATTTAATTTAATTTAATACATTTGAAGTTCTTCATACTAATATAAATGTATGTAGCCTCGAAAAATAAGTCTACCCCGGAATTAACTGGGTAGACTTATTTTTCGAGGCTACATACATTTATATTAGTATGAAGAACTTCAAATGTATTAAATTTATAACCAGGTTTTTGTGTTACACCTAGATAATCATTATAAATAACCGCAACACCTCCTCCTCTGCCAGTTAGACGAGGCTGGTGTATATAACTGTATCCAGGAGGACTCGCTTCATTTAATGCTATATATTCATTTGGCTTAATCCATGTTTCAGTTAAACAAAGTACATTAAACTCCTGATCAGTAATGAGTTCATTAACCATTAGCACTTTAGATGTAAGAGATCTAATATTTAATAGCCCCACCTTTAGATCAAAGGTGCTGGCATCTGCTGTACAGTCAGTATGATCTAATTTTATATTGATTAGGTTACTGGACCAAACTCTCTGAATATTTCTACCTTTTTGTTTAGCTCAGGGAACAGACACAGTCTCGATGTAGTGGACCCTGAATGGAACAGCCTTCCAAGTAGTGTTCGGGAATCAGACACCGTCTCAGTGTTTAAGTCTAGGCTGAAAACATATCTGTTTAGTCAAGCCTTTTGTTAATGGTGTTTATGAGGTAAAGGTGTAGATCTGGAGGGTCATCAGACATAGTGTGTTTTGGTAAACTGGGATGTATGGATGCTGTCAGTCCCCACTCGCTTGCTCACTCGAGTTTGTTGACGGTGTAGTGGCTGGCTGCTTTATGTCCTGGGGCGGTCTCATGCTTGTGTTACCTTCTCCCTCTCCCCTTTTAGTTATGCTGTCATAGTTAGTTGCCAGAGTCCCTGCTTGTACTCAGTGCAATATGTATACTGTTCCTACTTATTCAGGTGACATTGGGCATACCTAACAACCTGTGTTTTCTCTCTCTCTCTCCCTCCTCCCAAATCTGTCCCTCTGAGTTACATGCTGGTCCTGCTACTCGGACCTGCTTGATCCATCCTGGTGCCCTGTGTCTGGTTGGAGTCTCATCACATCGCTCCTGTGGAGGACGGCCCCATGAGGACAGTTGAAAGTCACACCTGGAGGATGCTCTGGACTCTTACAGTAATGCTTTAATGGCTGAGGACTAAAGTTGACTTGCTAACTTTAGGACTGCAGTTGTCATGAACAGTTTTGCACTCAAGTTTCCATCAATGAAGAATTTATAACATCAACTAAACTGACTTCAGGTTAAAACTGTTAATGTTTGTGGCAGTGGGGGCGTGGTCAAGCATCAGTCTGTGAATGGAGGGCAGAGTTAGGGAAGGTAAGTGGCAGAATCACTACACCTGATGGGAATTAACCTGTGTCTGCGTGTCTTCCCTTGTGACCGTGCCCTATAAAGGAGAGGGAGAGCAGAGGAAGGGAGCTCTCCCCCAACCTGGATGCTTGTGTGTGTGTGAGAGTGAATATAAAAGCTGAAAAGCTAAATAAAAGAGTTTTTGAGAACTCAGTTCTGGCCTGCCGTGCTTCTGTGCTCCACCCACCTAGAACTCTTGCTACAGTGGTGCTGAAACCCGGGACACGGAGTACGGAAGAGAACAGCCCCATGGAGTCCTCCCCCTTCAAGGACCTGGTCCATGCCCTCGCCACGGCCCAACAGAGCCAGCACCAGGCGCTGGTCGCCCTCCGGAAGGAGCAAGAACAACGGTTCGAAGCCCTGGTGCTGGCGCAGCAGGATGATCTCCAGGCGTTCTGGCACCTGCTCGCGTCAGCGGGGTCCGCCATCACCACCGGCGTGGACCCTCCTCACCTCACCCTAATGAAGATGGGTCCGCAGGATGACCCCGAAGCCTTCCTCGCTCTTTTTGAGCAGGCAGCAGAGGCGTGGAGTTGGCCGGTGGAGCAGCGCGCGGTGCGCCTCCTCCCCCTGCTAACGGGCGAGGCGTAGCTGGCTGTGCTACAGCTCCCCGCTGACAGCCGGCTGGTCTATGCCGACCTCCGCAGGGCCGTCCTCCAACATGTGGGGTGCAGACCGGAACAGCAGTGGCAGCGCTTCCATGTGCTGTGCTTGGAGAAGGTCGGCCGGCCATTCGCGTTTGGCCAGCAGCTCCAGGACGCCTGCCAGTGGTGGCTGAGGGCCAACAACCGCGACGCCGAGGGAATCATCGACCTGGTGGCGCTGGAACAATTCGTCGCCCGACTTCTGGGAGGAACCGCGGAGTGGGTCCAGTGCCATTGCGGATCGGGCCATCGAGCTGGCGGAGGACCATATGGCAGCTGTTCCAACAGCAGGACAATGTGTCTCCTCTTCTCCCCTCTCTTCTCTCTTTCCCTCTCCCCCTGTTCCTCATCCTCGCCCCGTTCCCCCACCGCAGAGGCGGGGGCCAGCTCTACCCCAGCTGGCCCGCCGCACCCGGGGTGCCCTACTGTTTCCTACTTCCGTGTCTGTGTCCCCCCCCCTCAGGTGAGTGAACTCCGGAACACCGGTGCAGAGGGAGAGCCTGGGCCGGTATGCTGGCGCTGCCTGGAGCTGGGGAACCTCCAGCATCAGTGCTGAGCAATGGAGGTGGGCGCGGTGGTCTGGATCCCCGATGCACCAGAGACCACCCTCGATTGGGCCGGAGCATATCGCATACCGGTGAGTATCCATGGGGATATGTATCAGGCTTTGGTGGACTCCGCTGTAATCCACCAAAGCCTGGTGCAAGACGAGGCATTGGGAAGAGCACAATTGCTGAAGGTGTTGTGTGTGTGCACAGGGATGTTCACAACTACCCTTTAGTGTCGGTCCACATTCTATTTCGAGGGGAGAAATTTAGACTACAGGTAGCGGTTAATCCTCGCCTTTCCCCAAAATTATCGAATGGGTCTGATTGGCCGGGATTTGGGGAATTAATGACTCATTTAGGGAAGAGTGGGGCCTGCCATAGTTTAGCGGGGGGAGGTCCCGGTGTGGCATTGGTGGGAGCAGCTGTCACAGAGCTGTCTACATCATCACCGCGTCAGAGTGAGGAGCAGCAGGCTCCTCCTCCCTCTGTCGGGGAATCCCTCACGGATTTCCCATTAGAGCAGTCACGAGACGAGACTCTGCGGCATGCGTTTGACCAAGTGAGAGTAATCGATGGTCAAATGCTCCAGCCAAATGCCACCCCTATTTCTCCATTATGAAGGATAGGTTATACCGAGTGACGCAGGACACTCAGACTAAAGAACTGATAACTCAGCTTTTGATCCCAAAGAGCCGCCGGGAACTTGTATTCCAGGCAGCTCACTTTAATCCCATGGCCGGACACTTGGGGCGGGATAAGACACTAGCCCGAATAATGGCCCGGTTCTATTGGCCAGGGATTCGCGGCGATGTCCGTAGGTGGTGTACAGCATGCCGCGAATGCCAGTTAGTAAATCCAGTGGCCATTCCAAAAGTGCCTTTGCGCCCTCTGCCATTAATCGAGACCCCGTTCGAAAGAATTGGGATGGATCTCGTTGGGCCATCAGATCGGTCAACACGAGGATATCGCTTTATTTTAGTTCTGGTGGACTATGCAATGCGATATCCGGAAGCAGTGCCTTTTCGCAATATCTCAGCATGCAGTATTGTGGAAGCGCTCTTCCACGTCATCGCCCAAGTCAGAATCCCCAAAGAGATTCTGGCACTACGTTTATGTCACGCACACTGCGCGAACTGTATGGGTTACTGGGAATTAAGCCTATCCGCACCAGCGTTTATCACCCACAAACGGATGGCTTAGTCGAATGGTTCAATCGCACCCTCAAAACCATAATTAAAAAATTCGTAAGCGAGGACGCACGCAACTGGGATAAATGGCTCGAGCCCCTGTTATTCACAGTGCGAGTGGTCCCACAAGCCTCCATGGGGTTCTCCCCGTTCGAATTATTATACGGGGCGTAAGCCGCATGGCATTCTAGATGTGCTGCGTGAAAATTGGGAGGAGGGACCTTCAACAAGTAAAAATGAAATTCAGTACGTTATCGACCTGCACGCCAAACTCCACACTCTCACGCACTTAACCCAGGAGAATTTGCGGCAGGCCCAAGAACGTCACGTCCGTCTGTATGACAGGGGCACACGCCTTAGGGAGTTCACACCGGGAGATAAAGTACTCGTGTTGTTGCCCACGTCAAGCTCCAAATTAATCGCCAGGTGGCAAGGACCCTTTGAGGTCACATGGCGAGTCAGGGACGTTGACGTATGAGGTGAGGTGAATGGACAGGGGTGGGGCGTTAGAGATTTAACACCTCAATCTGTTAAAACTTTGGAACAAGGAGGTCCCTGTGGTGTTGGTGTCGGTGGTTCCAGAGAAGGCGGAGCTGGGGCTGGAGGTTCAAAAAGGAAAATTGACATCGCCCACCGCTCCGGTCCCCTGTGGAGCCCACCTCTCCCTGACCCAACTCACGGAGGTTGCCCAGTTGCAAACAGAATTTTCTGATGTGTTCTCGCCCTTGCCCGGCCGCACCCACCTCATAGAACACCACATTGAGACGCCCCCGGGGGTCGTAGTGTGCAGCCGCCCTTACAGACTGCCCAAACACAAAAAAAAGGTGGTTCGGGAAGAACTCGAGGCCATGCTCGAAATGGGCATCGTCGAGGAGTCCCACAGTGACTGGAGCAGCCCGGTGGTCTTGGTGCCCAAGGCCAATGGATCGGTCCGGTTCTGTGTGGACTATAGAAAAGTCAGTGCGGTGTCTAAATTCGATGCATACCTAATGCCTCGTATTTACGAATTGCTCGATCGACTAGGCACGGCTCGTTTTTATTCAACACTGTTTTTGACAAAGGGATATTGGCAGATCCCCTTGACTCCGCTAGAGAAAACTACCTTTTCCACACCGTTTGGCTTACACCAGTTCGTCACACTTCCTTCTGGGCTGTTTGGGGCGCCCACTACATTCCAGCGGCTTATGGATAGGGTTCTCCGTCCCCACGCCACCTACGCGGCTGCATACCTTGATGACATCATAATTTACAGTAATGATTGTCCACGGCACCTAAAACACCTGAGGGCTGTCCTTGGGTCGCTGAGGCGAGCGGGTCTCACAGCCAACCCAAAGAAGTGTGCAATTGGGCGGGTGGAAGTACGGTATCTGGGCTTCCACTTGGGCAATGGGCAAGTGCGTCCCCAAATCAACAAGACAGCAGCGATTGTGGCCTGCCCGAGGCCCAAGACCAAAAAGGGGGTAAGACAGTTCCTGGGGCTGGCTGGCTACTATCGTAGGTTTATACCTAATTATTCGTACGTCACCAGCCCGCTGACTGATCTCACTAAAAAGGGGGCACCAGATCCGGTCCAGTGGACAGCGCAATGCCAGCGGGCTTTCTCTGAGGTAAAGGCTGCACTGTGTGGGGGGGCCACAATTACACTCCCCTGACTTCGCTTTCCCCTTGGTTTTGCAGACAGACATGTTGGACAGGGGGCTGGGGGCTGTTCTGTCCCAGGAGGTGGAGGGGGAGGACCGTCCAGTGCTGTACATCAGCCGGAAGCTGTCGGTGCGCGAGGGCCGCTACAGCACAATGGAAAAGGAGTGCCTCACCATCAAGTGGGTGCCCTTTCACCCTCTGTTCAGACCACGCGCCCCTGCAGTGGCTTCACCGCATGAAGGATGCCAATGCGCGGATCACCCGTTGGTATCTGGCACTCCAGCCATTTAAGTTCGAGGTGGTCCACAGGCTGGGGGCACAGATGGTCGTGGCAGACTTCCTCTCCTGTCAGGGGGGGAGTCAGCTTCAGGCCGGACGGCTCCCCGGCCTGAGTTGGGTGGTGGGGGTATGTGGCAGCGGGGGCATGGTCAAGCGTCAGTCTGTGAATGGAGGGCTGAGTTAGGGAAGGTAAGTGGGAGAATCATTACACCTGATGGGAATTAACCTGTGTTTGTGTGTCTTCCCTAGTGACCGTGCCCTATAAAGAAGAGGGAGAGCAGAGGAAGGGAGCTCTCCCCCAACCTGGACACTTGTGTGCATGCGTGTGTATGAGAGTGAATATAAAAGCTGAAAAGCTAAATAAAAGAGTTTTTGAGAACCCAGTTCTGGGCTGCCGTGCTTCTGTGCTCCACCCACCTAGAACTCTTGCTACAATGTTATAGTCATGTTGTCTGTTGTTGCCCAAATGAGGATGGGTTCCCTTTTGAGTCTGGTTCCTCTCAAGATTTCTTCCTCATGCCGTCTGAGGGAGTTTTTCCTTGCCACCGTCACCACTGGCTTGCTAATTGGGGATAGATTAGGGATAAAATTAGCTCTTGTTTTAAGTCTTTCAAATTCTGTAAAGCTGCTTTGCACCAATGTTTATTGTTAAAAGCACTATACAAATAAACTTGACTTGACTTGACTTGATGAGTCTGTGCAGCTAGCAGACAGTCGGTTTAGCCTGTCCGTCTGCTCCCTGCCCTTGGCTCTGGATTGTCAGAAATTAACTAGGCCTGTTCTGAGACTATGACCTATGCTGCAGGAAATGACAGCAGCACTTTCCCAAGTGGGATGGATACCGTCCCGCCCTAACAGGCCAGCAGTGCCCTCAAAATTAGCCCAATTATCTATAAAGCCCACACTGTTTCCAGAGCACCACCTGGACAACCAGCAGTTCAGCGACCATAACCTGCTGTAAGCTACTTTGCCTCGCCGCATTGGGATGGAGCCAGAGCATACTACAGCATCGGACATTGCCTTCGCTAATTTAAACACCTCCTAGAAAGTTACTCTTAGTAACCTCAGACTGACGAAGGCATATATCATTAGCTCCTGCATGGATAACTATCTTTGAGAGCCTGTGTTTGCCTAGGACCCTAAGATTACCTGCTATGTCCGGCACCCTGGCTCCCGGTGTACACCTGACTAAAGCTGCTGGTACCCCTAAAGGCTGAGCTAATTTCACGTGCTGTATGATAGAATCTCCTATAACCAGTGCTCTTTCAGGTTTCTCAGCGGGTGCATCACTAAGGAGAGCAAACTTGTTCGACACATGATGCGGAGAGGAGTGGTGGTGCTCCTGTGGGCGAGCCTCAGCGGTAGCTTTGGCTCTACACTTAGGCCGCCGAGTCATCACCCATTCGCCCCGCTGTAAGGGCTCTAATGCCGGAGTTGGGGGATTACTAACTCCACCTAGGGCATCCAGACTTTCTCCTACAGAAACTACACTGTTCTCATTCTCACTGGCCTTCTCTAAAGCCTGGACACGTGCTTCTAGCACTGTAATCTTCTCCGTCAGAGAGCTAACTTAATCTGCACTTATCACAAATAAAGCTATCGCTAGCGATGGAGGAAGAATGACTAAACATCCTGCACTCAGCTGAAGGTTTGCCATGATGAAAAGATTCACGTACCTTAATCGAAGATCTGTTGATATTAAAGCAGATCAGATGTGGATGGCCTCTGCTTATGGTCTTTACGCAGGAGGAGAAAAAAAAGAAAGCTTCCGGTCTTGGCATTCTTCCAAAAAAAGAGAGTGAAGGGGAAAAAAAGCAGAAAAAGGAAAGTGCAAGTGGAAAGTACAAAAAGGAAAGCGACAGTACAATAAAAATGAAGAGGATACTGAGAATTATCTGTAGAAAATGTTTTTAAAAGATTAGTAATTAACGCCAACACTCGTGGAAAAAAAGACTCGTCACAAACAACTCAGGAACCAGGAAGTGTGTAGCACATCACCTGTCATTACTACTGTCTTATCTTACCTTTCACTTTTGTTTGGACTTTCCTATCATAAATGACTCCCGAAATCCTTCTCCAACTGCTCCACCCTGCCTGCACTCTCTTTCTCACCTCACTATCGCAGCCCCTATTTTCCTGCACAGTTGACCCCAGGTACTTGAATTCACCAACTTTCTTTACGTCTACTCCTTGCATCTTCACTACACTCTCATCCCCATTCTCACTGATGCACATGTATTCTGTTTTGCAGCTGCTCACCTTCATTCCTCTTCGTTCCAATGCATACCTCCGTCTCTCCAAACCCAGCTCAACCTCCTTTCTACTTTCACCACATATCACAATATCATCCGCAAACATCATGTTCCATGGTGACATGCCTCACTTCATCCGTCAAGCTACCCATCATGAATAAATACTGTAGTAATATACAGGGTTTTTTTTCATAACAAAGAAAAACACGACAGTGAATACATTCTGGACCATCAGTATGAGCTGAATTTCCTGTATTTATATTGTCATAACTTGACTTTTAATCACTTGAATGGCTTGACAGTGATGTCATGACAGTCCTTGCGAATGCTAATTTTAGTTCAATCACTATATACTCTGGGGACAAAGCATTGTGCATATGTGTGGGAATAGGAGATGGACTGAAGGAGTAAAAAAAATAAAATAAAAAATTGAATCTTATTCAACTCTATGTATTTAACCATCAAAGACAGTGACCGTCTCGACAAATTTGGACAAATCTTGTTTAGTGCTCCTTTAAAACACCTTCTGACATTTAATAAATTGATATTAGTAAATGCCACCAGTGGTTTTGGTATAGCAAATGTAACATGAGAACAGTTTATGCCCAAGACTGTAGACTTGCTCACTTGAGTTTGCTGACAGTGTAGTGGCTGGCTGCTTTACGGTATGTCCCGGGGCTCCCTCATGCCTGTGTTACCTCCTGGCTCTCTCCTTTTAGTAATGCTGTCATGGTTAGTTTTGCTGGAGTCCCTGCTGGCACTCAGTGCAAAATGTATACTGTTCCTACTCATCAGGTGACATTGGGCATACCTAACAACCTGCATTTTCTCTCTCTCTCTTCCTCTCCCCCCAACTCTGTCTGTTCCTCTGAGTTACATGTCAATCCTGGGATTGAGATGCTGACCTCTTCTGCTCCTCGGACCTGCCTGCTCCATCCTGATGCCCTACGTCTGGCTGGAGTCTCATCACATCGCTCCTGTGGAGGATGGCCCCATATGGACAGTTGAAAGTCACACTTGGAAGACGCTCTGGACAGTTACAGTAATGCTTTTATGGCTGAGGACTACAGTTGACTTGCTAACTTTAGGACTGCAGTTGTCATGAACAGTTTTGCACTCAAGTTTCCATTAGTGAACAACTTATAACATCAACAAAAACTTCATGTTAAAACTTTTAAAAATGTCATAATCATACTATCTGTTATCACTCAAATGAGGATGGATTCCCTTTTGAGCCTGGTTCCTCTTGAGGTTTCTTCCTCATGTCATCTGAGGGAGTTTTTCCTTGCCACTGTCGCCACAGGCTTGCTCATTGGGGATAGATTAGGGATAAAATTTACTCATGCTTAAAGTCATTAAAATTCTGTGAAGCCGCTTTGTGGCAATGTCTATTGTTAAAAGCACTTTAAAAATAAACTTGACTTTTGCCTAATAACGCTGCTGTAATCATAAAGACTGGCCTGGGCTCATCCAACAATGTTCACAATATGCTCAAAGTAAATATCTTTTCAACACACTTGTTGTTTGGAAGAGTGATGATTTATAATCCCACAATCTGTTGTCACCCAGATGAGTCTGGTTCCTTTCATATTTTCTTCACATGCTGTCTCAGGGAGTTTTTCCTTGCCACTGTTGCTACAGACTTATTAGGTATGGAGGATGGATTCTGATGAAATATTAATTTCATGTATTTTAATTATATATACATGGCACATAAAAAAATCTAAAAAAAAAAACTTTTATGTAAATGGGGATATTCAAGATTCCTATGGAGAAGTAAGACCAGTGATTTTCCAAATAAATAAATTTTTATCTTTTCATATGTGTGTTTGCTTTGATCAAGAATTTCAACGTACTGAGAAAAGAACAGAAAACATGTCCGTCAACTTGAAGCTCACTTATAATTGAAGATGTTGGTGACAATCAGTACAGCATTTATGCAAAACCTGTATTCTGGTAAAACACCTCCCTTCATTAATTCTACAGTGAATGGTATTTCTCAAATCACTAGAACAGCCACCGTTTCCATTTGTGAACTAAAGGGCAGGCTTTTGTCCCTAAACTTTTGAGTCAATAATTAACCTCAATAAACTCTATCAATAAACATTTATCCAAAACACATACTTTGGTAAAATGCCACAGTTTCTTGGTAAATGAAGGTCATCATAGACACAGAAACACCAAAGTGCCTTAGTTTTGACCTGATCATGTGCTCAATTGGTGCTTGAAAGTTTGTGAACCCTTTAGAATTTTCTATATTTCTGCATAAATATGACCTAAAACAACATCAGATTTTCACACAAGTCCTAAAAGTAGACAAAGAGAACCCAGTTAAACAAATGAGACAAAAATATTATACTTGGTTATTTATTTATTGAGGAAAATTATCCAATATTACATATCTGTGAGTGGCAAAAGTATGTGAACCTTTGCTTTCAGTATCTGGTGTGACCCCCTTGTGCAGCAATAACTGCAACTAAATGTTTCTGGTAACTGTTGATCAGTCCTGCACACCGGCTTGGAGGAATTTTAGTCCATTCCTCCATACAGAACAGCTTCAACTCTGGGATGCTGGTGGGTTTCCTCACATGAATTGCTCACTTCAGGTCCTTCAGCAACATTTCGATTAGATTAAGGTCAGGACTTTGACTTGGCCATTCCAAAACATTATTCTTCTTTAACCATTCTTTGGTAGAACGACTTGTGTGCTTAGGGCCGTTGTCTTGCTGCATGGCCCACCTTCTCTTGAGATTCAGTTCATGGACAGATGACCTGACATTTTCCTTTAGAATTCACTGGTATAATTCAGAATTCATTGTTCCATCAATGATGGCAAACCATCCTGGCCCAGATGCAGCAAAACAGGCCCAAACCATGATACTACCACCACCACGTTTCACAGATAGGATACAGTTCTTTTGCTGGAATGCAGTGTTTTCCTTTATCCAAACATAATGCTTCTCATTTAAAGCAAAAAGTTCTATTTTGGTCCCATCCATCCACAAAACATTTTTCCAATAGCCTTCTGGCTTGTCCATGTGATCTTCAGCAAACTGCAGACAAGCAGCAATGTTCTTTTTGGAGAGCAGTGGCTTTCTCCTTGCAACCCTGCCATGCACACCATTTGTTGTTCAGTGTTCTCCTGATAGTGGAATCATGAACATTTAACATTAGCCAATGTGAGAGAGGCCTTCAGTTGCTTAGAAGTTACCCTGGGGTCCTTTGTGACCTCACCGACTATTACACACCTTGTTCATGGAGTGATCTTTGTTGGTTGACCACTCCTGGGGAGGGTAACAATGATCTTGAATTTCCTCCATTTGTACACAATCTGTCTGATTGTAGATTGGTGGAGTCCACACTCTTTAGAGATAGTTTTGTAAGCTTTTCCAGCCTGATGCGCATCAACAATGCTTTTTCTGAGGTCCTCAGAAATCTCCTTTGTTTGTGCCATGATACACTTCCACAAACATGTGTTCTGAAGATCAGACTTTGATAGCTCTGTTCTTTAAATAAAACAGGGTGCCCACTCACACCTGATTATCATCCTATTGATTGAAAACACCTGACTCTAATTTCACCTTCAAATTAACTGCTAATCCTAGAGGTTCACATACTTTTGCCACTCACAGATATGTAACATTGGATAATTTTCCTCAATAAATAAATGACCAAATATAATATTTTACCTCATTTGTTTAACTGGGTTCTCTTTATCTAGTTTTAGGACTTGTGTGAAAATCTGATGATGTTTTAGGTCATATTTATGCAGAAATATAGAAAATTCTAAAGGGTTCACAAACTTTCAAGCACCACTGTAGATCACACAAAACCTTTGAAGTGTGAGTAACTGAAATGGCTTTTTGCTGCAGTGTTGGAAAGCTGGATAAAAGTATATAAACTACATAAGAGTAGTTTGGACTACTGGTATACCCAGTGGTATAGCAGGGATAATCCCTCTGTCTTTTAGAGACAAGAAGACAACAATAAAAGCTTTAATTTTTGCCATTTACATCAAACTACTGGTTGTGAAGAGCTGCCTTAAAGCTGATTATTTTAGATTTTTGTGGAACCATGCACAACAGCACAACCTTTGGTCCCAAAAAGAATCGGCCCAGCAAGCTGAACAACTTCCAACTGGTGGCACTCACTTCACATCTGATGAAGACGTTGGAGCGGCTCTTCCTCAGCCTCCTCAGACCCCAGGTGCAACATGCCCAGGACTGTCTGCAGTTTGCGTACCAGGCAGGTGTTGGTGTGGAAGACGCCATCCTCTACCTGCTACACCGAGCCCACTCGTATCTGGATAAGGGAAACAGCACAGTGAGGATCCTCTTCTTGGACTTCTCGAGTGCCTTCAACACCATCCAGCCCCTACTGCTTCAGGACAAACTGAACAGGATGCGAGTGGACCCCTGCCTGGTCACCTGGATCTCCAGCTACCTCACTGACAGGCCGCAGTACGTCAGGCTGAAGGATATCATGTCTGACACTGTAATTAGCAGCACCAGAGCACCCCAGGGCATGGTGCTGGTGCCTCTTCTCTTCACCCTGTACACCACGGACTTCTGCTACAACTCAGAGCTGTGTCACATTCAGAAGTATGCCGATGACACAGCCATTGTTGGGTGCATCAGTGACGACAGAGAGGAGGAGTATAGGAGCCTGGTAAGGGACTTTGCTGTGTGATGCAATAGGGACCATCTGCAGCTCAACACCTCAAAGACCAAGGTCATTGACTTTGGGAGGTCCAGACCAAGGTCACGACCAGTTCTGATCGAGGGAGTCAAGGTGGAGGCTGTGGACTCCTACAAGTACCTCGGGCTGTGGCTGGACAGCAAGCTGGACTGGACTGGCAACACCAAACACTTATACAGGAAGGGACAGAGCAGGCTATACTTCCTTAGGAGGCTACAGTCCTTTAACATCTGCAGGAAACTCCTGTGGATGTTCTATCAGTCTGTGGTTGCCAGTGTCCTGTTTTACACCGTGGTGTGCTGGGGGGGGGCAGCACATCCAAGAAGGACACATCCAGGCTGGACAAACTGATCAGGTGGGCCGGCTCTGTGGTCGGCATGAAGCTGGACTCTCTGGTGACGGTGGCAGAGAAGAGGTCTATGGACAAACTATTGAACATCATGGACGATGCCAGTCACCCTCTGCACATCGTCATCAGCAACCAGAGGAGCCTGTTCAGTGACAGAATGCTCCTTCCCAAGTGCAGGACGAACAGACTCAAAAACTCCTTTGTCCCTCACGCCATCAGACTGTACAACTCCTCTCTGGGGGGGAGGAGGGGTAACAGGAGGACAGAGGACGGGAAGGAGCAGTAGCCTAGCCTAGCCTAACAATAAGCAGTACCGGACAATGTGCAATATAATGTGCAATATAAAGTGCAATATCTTTCCTTACTCCCCCACACACACACTTACCCTAACCCCACTTCTCCCCCCTTTCCCCCCTCCCCCTTCCTCTCTTCCCCATATCTTATTCTTTTATATTTGTATATGTAAATACTTAATTTATTTTAATTTATCTAGAAGTTTTTCTCTATTTCTTTTCTCTGTTTATCTATAATGATGCTGCTGGAATCTAAATTTCCCTGAGGGAACCCTCCCAAAGGGATCAATAAAGTTTTTTCTAATCTAATCTAATCTAATCTAATCTAATCTAATCTAATCTAATCTAATCTAATCTAATCTAATCTAATCTAATCTAATCTAATCTAATCTAATCTAATCTAATCTAATCTAATCTAAGAAAATTACATACAATGATATGAAGAAGTGAGACTGGGGCTGATTTCTTTCTAGCTCAGACTGTGGATTTGTGCCAGCTATCAGTAACAGTCATATCAAGTTATTATACAGACTGAAACACTACCTAGATTTGATCTCCATGTAGGCTATAATTTTTTAGCACCTCACATGACAAAATGTCAGTGATCAGTCACATGTCAGTAACAGGTCATCAGCAGTGATCGAGAAGACACATGTGAATGAAACATCGTCACTCAGCAAAATCACAATGTGCTAATACATATATATTAAAATCAGGACGTGAGAATATAATTTTTTTTTAATTTTAATTCAATACTCAAGCCTGGTAGCATTTATATTTTTATAATGTTCCTTGGTAAAAAACAATTTAAGTCAAATAATCCCTGAAATGTTTTGTGCCACCTTTCACAATTAATAATCTGACATTATAATTTAAAATCATATGACAGAAACCTGCCTACTAAAGCATCATTTATAAATCGGCCGACGGGGGCCTTTCTGTGTGGAAACCCTTGTCTGTGTGGGTTTCCTCTGGGTGCTCCGGTTTCCCCCACCGTCCAAAGACATGCAGTGAGGTTAACATGGGGCAGCCTTGGGCTGAAGTGCCCTTGAGCAAGGCACTTAACCCCCAACTGCTCTCCGGATACTGTAGCATGGCTGCCCACTGCTCTGGGTATGTGTGTGTGCTCATTGCTCATGTGTGTGTTCACTGCTTCAGATGGGTTAAATGCAGGGAGGAATTTCACTGTACTTAAGTGTATGAGTGATAAATAAAGTTGTTAACTCGCACGGTCATAGGCCGATGAGCTGTTGCCATCATGCTGCATCTGTCCGTCCGTCTGTCGTCAATCCGTCTACAATTCACAAAAATTGCTACTCCTCCCTGAGTTTTTAGAGGATTTTAATTCTGATTGTTTTGTTTGGAAGATCTAATCAGTGTGTACAAAAATTACTCTTTGGTTTTGTGATTTCTTATTAGCAAGTTGCTCATTAGGCTGATTAACGAACTTTCAGGAAAATTGCTACTCCTTCCTGAGTTTTTAATGGATTTTGATTGTTTTGTTTGGCAAAGCTAATCAGTCTGCACAATACTTACTACCTGGTTTTGTGATTGGTATGGCTGTGTGTGTTACTGCATTGCCGATGCTCTGGTAAATAAATGAAATCCATTTGTTGCAGACCATTCCAATCAGAACAGTTTAAGTTCAAGTATATACAGATGAGATCAGAAGTTAACATACTAATGATCGACATAAATGTCATGGCAATTTTGGGCTTTCAATGATTTCTTTGAACTGTTTTTTTTCTTCCCTGGAGAAGAATGATTGCACAACTTACATCTTTAAGAGCAATAAAACCAAGAAATCGCTGTGTAAGTTTCTAAAATCAACATGGTCAATAATATACATACACCCACTTAGATTATTAATTCAGTTGGCAAGGCCTCTTAACGTCCTGTTAGTGATCATGCTGGACTGCAACTGATATCTTCTCTGTGGCAATATAAAAAGGGTTTGTTTAACAAATACAAGTTTTTGGGTGGTGTAGCCATTTTGCCAAGGTCTGGAAGAAGACCCAAACTGTCACCTTCAGCTGTGAGAAAATTACTTCAGATGGTTTGGAACAACCCTGCCATGAACTGGAAGCTGCTGAAACACCAGTGTCACTGTCTACAGTCAAGTGAGTTTTACATCACCATTGACTGAGAGGCTGCCATCCAAGAAAGAAGCCCTTGCTCCAAATTGACACCTTCTAGCAAGACTAAAATTTGCAGCTGACCACACAGACAAAGCCTTCTGTTTCATAGTCAGATGAGACAAAGATTGAGAAGTTTGGAAGAGTAAAGGTGAGGCATTCAACCCCAAGAACAGTGTACAAACTGTTAAGCATGGTTAAAGTGGATGTCATAATGAAGTAGGAAGACTACCTCATAATTCTTCAGCATAACCTCAAACCATCAGCTAGATGGTTGGAAGTTGGACACAGTTGGGTGTTCCAACAGGACAATGACCCCTGACACATCAAACCTGTTTGTGGAATGGATAAAGCAGCTTTTGGAATGGCTTTCCCAAAGTCCTGCCCTCAACCCTATTGAAATAAATGTGGACTGTGCTGAAAAGTTGGGTCCATGCCAAGAAACCAACACATTTATTTGAACTCTAAAAACTCTGCCAAGAAGACTGGTGAAATATCCAACCCAAATTCTGCTTGTTGATGGCTACCAAAAGCATCTGATCAAGGTGCAACTTGATAAGGGACATTTACCCAAATATTAGGTGTGCTGTATGTATAATTGTGACCCTGTGTTGATTTCAGAAAACCTAAAATAAATTAAAACTTGTGCACCAAGTTCTCTCTCTCTTTTTTTAATTAAAGTTGTACAATACTGAAAGCTCAATATTGCCATGACATTCATGTCCATGATGAGTGTATGTAAACTTCAGACCGCAACTGTAGTTCATCTCTAGATCATGTTTGAACAAAAGCCTTGAAATAAAGTGTCAAAAATGCAATGTATTTGCAATAGTCTTTAAGTAGCTTGCATTTTGAATGCAGGAAGGAACTTCAGCACTTTCAGCAATTTGAATCTGGTTTACTATATGGTCTACAGATTAAGTGTCATGGTAGAAAACGCTTTACAGTGACTAGGAGACTAGGAGTATGACTAGGAGAGATTAAGTCATTCGATTCATGTAGGATTTTTTTTCATGCTTCTGAGTTTGTATGAGGTTCTGCAGGAGTTGATTGAGTAGTTTCAGTTCTGGTTGGTTGCTTGGGGCCATATGTGGTGACATGCTGGATACCCAAGTTTTAGCATGCTTTAAGTCACCTGGACCTCTCAGTCACATGACTTCTGTACATGTTTGATCTGGTCATGAGTAATTTTTAGTCACTATAGTGTGTGTGTGTGTGTGTGTGTGTGTGTGTGTGGGTGGGTGGTAAGTAGGTGGGTATGTTTTATATCCTGTTGGGGACCAAATGTCCCCTCAAAGATAAGAATATCTGACAGTTTGGACCATTTGTGGATATTTGGCTAATCCCAATGAGATAAACTAATAATGTAGGGTTTTTTTTATTTTAAAATAAAATTAAAAAATAAAACAGAACCAAAATGTTTCCTTTTGCTTCCTGAGTATAGATTTATGGTTTAGGCATTAATTAGTTGCATTAATAATTCTGTCAGTGGAAGGTCCTCACAAGGGTAGTAAGACAAATGTGTGTGAGTGGGTGTGTATCTGAGGGGGTGTCCCTACTGAACTGTAAGGCCCCCTTGAGATTTAGTGCTCAGAGGGTCAGTGGAACATTTGTGACTTAGCTTGTGTGTGTGCGTGAGTGCAGTGTATACGTGAGAAGAAGTCTGGGGCTTTAGGGGATTTTTTTTTGCTTACACCTGCCATCTTCAATACAAGTTTTGTAACATAAAAGTCTGAAAACTATTAATTACACTTACTCAAGTCATGCTTGTTGTTAACTGATTCATTCCCAGAATCAGTAGTGAAATGTAATTTTAAGCTGAGGAACAACTCTTGGAGAATTCAAATCATCAACTGATGTCCTTCGTGACATGAATGAAGATTGTTAAATCAAGAAAGAACAATAAACTTGTTGTTGTTGAAATCCATGTGACTCTTCAGGACTTTGTTCATTCCTTAATACAGAAGTGTTTACTTTCAATAATTTCGTGAATTGGGACAATGTGTGTGTATGTGCTGGATGTTCAGTCATTTGATACAACATTTGTTAACAGGCCATTCTAAGGATATCTGACATTTTAGTTCATAATCATTTAAATACCCCATAATTTCTACATTAACATTGTCTTATGGGAGATTTTTGTGTCTTTTTTTTTTTTTTGTACATGCAGCACTAACCCTACAGCATCAGTATGACACCCCTGTTAGATCAGTGGGCATATCATATAGCCTATAACATACAAATATAATAAATAATATAAGTAATGTTAATTAATTTGTGAGAATTAAAAAGATAACTGCACACCAAGGCCTAAAGAAAGGATCTGAATCTAAACCAATAAACCAAACCACTCATGAACACTTTGTGTCTTAGCTAACCAAGCTGCAAAATCCACATTTTCAGATATATCACAATAACATCTATGTTAGAGGTAATATAATACTAATTACAGTGATGATTTGAGGATAAACTATTAAAAAAAGATTAGGTGACTCATTATGTTTGCATTTCTTCTAATTAGGTTTAGAAGAAATGTATGCATACCAGGAAGGCCTAAATACCCAGCTTTCAGCCATCTTTCAAACATCTGCCCAAGGTACATGATCTCTGGCTTCCTTTCACTCACCACATTTGATTAGGACATTTACTGTTTCTTGCTTTTGGAACAAGGTGTTGGACTCTTTTAGCAACACTGGTTTTCCGGTTTTTCTTTCAGTTCAAATGAGAAAAGCCTGTGAGCATGTTTTAGTATGTGAGAGCAAAAACATGGCAGCAGCTGTTGTCAGGATTTTTGGAGAGGGGGGCAAAGGGCACTGTTGCTGGGCAGAAATGTCAAATTTAAGCTTTATAACAATATAATTACCTGTTATATTGTGATAGGTGCATGTTTGAGGTGCCAATACTATTTATATCCACCTATTGGTTGAGAATGCATTTGTCTCTGGATTATTATTCAGTTATTTACCTTAAAATAGTGTAGTAACTACTGTGAATTATTCAGTATTAGTATAATAGTTGGACTTAATATTAAAGCTGTGTAGTTACTTGAGGAATGTGAATCTTGATCCTTGGAATTTAAGGGGTTAAAATAGCTGATTATGTTGTAGAGTTACACTGTTATCATATTATCATTATCATTTTAGCCATCCAAAATTAGTTATGGAAAGAGGTCTAGTCATTTTCATGTAAATCTTTCGGCTAGGCAGGTTGAAGAACCTCAGTCAAACAGATGCATGTTCCATATTAAAAATAAATAAATAAATAAATAAACATTATTTCTGGAAATGGTACTATTAGCTGATTACTTCCCTGTATAACACAACCATTCATGCCTTCACAACATTCAAAATGTTCAGTTATTCATGTGAACGATTTTGTAATTTATGCGTTCCGCTAAAAATCAGTGTCATTGCAGTGTTGTCTTGAAACACATATCAAGAGAGAAATTTCACCACTGAAAAATAAACCTGAAAGTGTGACTTTCTTCTCCCTGTATTGAGGGCTCAACGGAAAATGGAAAGCGCAACAAATTTCACTAGATATTGGCTTTCCATAATCTATAACAACATGTTAGTGTGTGTGAGGGAGAGAGAGAGAGAGAGAGAGAGAGAGAGAGAGAGAGAGAGTATGTCAGAGAGGTTATGTGAATAAAAAAGAATAAGCATCTTTCTTATTTTTAAATAATTCCTATTTACTGCTTAAAAACGTCACACTTTTATTTCAAATTTAATATTTCATGTTACAGGATCTTGATGCATCAGAATGAAAGAATGATTGGCACAAAAGTGAGAGGGTTGAGAAGAGTTGGAAGGAGTCTAGAACATTCTCATATGTTTCAGTTTCTGTGGAGGAAAATAAAATCGGCAAGAAAACAATGTTTATAAGAAGAACAAACATAATGTCGAATGCTCCATTAAAGTAAGGATACTTTTACTTGAACACTATTTCACTGTGTAATTAAACCTTCACTGAGAAATAACAACAAAAAACAATTAAATAAAATGTACATGACCCTGAAAGATCGAAATCTGAAAATGAGAATTCATGTAATATTTAGCTAAGAAATTTAGATATATATTATAAAGGATTCTGTATAATATTCTGCATAATAATCACAAAATGCTACTTTTTAAATAATTTTTTTCTTTAGATTTATTTTTTCTTTCTTATTTTATTTTTATAACAACATGACAAGCCTTTTTTACATCACAGCTACATAATATTGCCTCATAATATTTCTTTCTTTCTTTTTTGTAACTAGTTTCTAACTGAATTTTTAACCATCTAAAATAAAGGCCGCTTACTTTATGGACTATATTATATTATTACAGCTATTTTTCAGAAAACACTTCATCAGTCTGTCAAAGAAGAACAAATGTTTTGTTTTCATTTGATAATGATGATCTCTTTCAAAAATTATATATATATATTGGAAAGCTTGGTGTTGTAGTGAGTCTATGTGAAGTATCATGATATAAATTGTTGATTATATTAATGATTATTATTAGTTATTATAATGACACTTATGTATATTGATTCAGATTGGAATACTTTTCTTCATGTCACTATAATTAATAACACATACAGCAGTGTTTGGCTCTTGAATGAATGAGCTGTGTTTATTATATGTTTATCTTCGTTGATCTTTGGTATTGCATTGACTCAGCAGGTTTTTGAAAGCCATCATATATGCGCTGCGTAATGATAAGAACAGGTGGCCTGCGGGAGGGGTATGGTTCATTTGAATACCTGACTAGCAACCGCAAGATGTACAGATTTCTGGGAAAATCATTTAGTGAGAGAAGAGGGAGGGGGACCAGACATTCGTGGTTAGGTTGACAGCCAAGCATAAGATAGATAGATAGATAGATAGATAGATAGATAGATAGATAGATAGATAGATAGATAGATAGAATTGGTGTTTATTTAAAATATAAAGTTATTTATATTTATTACTTTATTATTAATAAAAATAACAAAACTTTGTACATTTTAGTGAAGTGAATATGCACTCACCGGCCACTATATTAGGAACACCCATCCACCTGCTGTTTTATGCAGTTATCTAATCAGCCAGTCCCTTGACAGCAGCACAATGCATAAAATCACGCAGATACAAATCAAGAGCTTCAGTTAATGTTCACTTCAAACATCAGAATGGGAACATTTGTGATCTCTGTGACTTTCACTGTGGCATGGGTGTTGGTGCCAGATAGACCGGTTTGAGTATTTCAGAAACTGCTGATCTCCTGGGGGTTTCACACACAACAATCTCTAGAGTTTACACAGAAGGGTGTGAAAAACAAAAAACACTGAGTGAGCGACAGTTCTGTGGGTGGAAACGCCTTGTTGATAAGAGAGGTCAGAGGAAAATGGCCAGATTGGCTGCCAGGAAGGATATCATAACTCATATAATCACTCTTTACAACCGTGGTGAGCAGAAAAGCATCTCAACATACAACAGCAGAAGACCACATTGGGTTCCACTCGTGCAGCCAAGAACAGGAACCTTAGAATCAAAAACAAGTTTCTAATAAAGTGGCTGGTGACTGTAGATGATTAACACTTTTCACACCTTGTTAAGAGAACCCAACATAAACTCCACATATTGTATTATCACAAAATATCTCATTTTTATCATCGTATAAATTGAAAAATTGTGACAATGTTTACAGTGAGCAGCAGCATTTTCACACTCAGGTTTGCTTACTTGCTTAATTTTGATAGAATTTAGTTTGAAGGGGAAAATAAGCCCTTTATCTTTCGTACGGGTTTCGCTGAAGCTGCACACATTTGGAAGAAGAAAAAAAAAGCCTAAAAAACATAACTTACAGTACAGGCATTTAGCGACACCCTTATCCAGAGCGAAGTACAGCACACCCTGGGGAGCAGTTGGGGGTTCGGTACATTGCTCAAGGGCACTTTAGCCATTCCTGCTAGTATAGGGAATTGAATCAGTGACCTTTTGGTCCCAAAGCTGCTTCGCAAACCATTAGGCCATGGCTTCCCCCCTAAATAATTGAACGAATGAATGGAGTAGTTTAGTAGTAAGATTGTGAAAGAAGGCATCATTCAAAAGCATTTTTTTCATTAATTACCCTGTAAAATGCTGTCTTTTCTCTTGTGTGTGTGTGTGTGTGTGTGTGTGTGAGAGAGAGAGAGAGAGAGAGAGAGAGAGATGTGAATGCTGAGTAACTATTAGGTCCCAGAGGACTTATAGTGGGTGAGAAGTTCAGATCTAGTCATCTCTGGACAAATCGCATTAAATAGCAGATGTGACTCAAGCTTAAGCGGAAAATGTGCCATGTCAACTTGGTGTTCAGCTGGGGGGAATTTGGGGCTTTAGGTAACTAATTCCTCTGAATCAGAAAGAACACATTTGGTTCATGAACATTTACAAATATAATATCTCTTTATTTCTTTTTGGGAAAACCACAGAAGAGGTCCATGTTCTTAATAACAATCCTGTTTGATTCCACATCATAGGGCTTTCCTGTGAGCATTTCAGTGTTTTTATTTCCAAGTCTACAAACGTCATTTTAGCGAACCTGATCAAGCACCAAATGTTTTAATACACTACTATGAGGAATATAACAGCATTAAAACTATTATAAACACTACTGTCTTGCGTGTTTGGTGTGTGCGTATGAACTCTGGTGGAACCCCTGGCGCACATCTGGCCACTGCTTTGAGTTTGGATGACGCTGCGCCCCTTGCAGGCAAATAATCAGGAAAGTTGCGGCTAAAATTTGAACGACAGGAGTTTCAAATGTCAAAATATCTGCGTGAGAGTAAGGTGAGAGCAATGTTTTGAGTAAAACCTTCAGAATTAGCGTTTTTAATAATAATAATAATAATAATAATAATAATAATAATAATAAGCCTACTAGATGGCAATTTATTATTATTATTATTATTATTATATGTCGGCTTTTTCCCATATCCCCGAAAGGAGACCGGTGGCTGAATGGCTGGAATCTCGGGTAACGGAAAACTTCGCCAGTGGCTGATTGAGCAGGTGGATGGAGGGAAATACCCCGGGTTGGTGTGGGAGGACCGCGAGAAGAGCACGTTCCGTATTCCGTGGAAACACGCCGGCAAGCAGGATTATAACCGCGAGGAAGACGCGGCGCTTTTCAAGGTGGAAAAAAACGCACTCAAATCCACCCTCAAGTTCACATCATGGAAAGTCAACTAAACAAGCTGTGTGATTAATGTTTTTTTTTTCCTAAACACACCAGGCCTGGGCGCTCTTTAAGGGCAAATATCGCGAAGGCATCGATAAACCGGACCCACCGACTTGGAAAACGCGCCTCCGCTGCGCGCTCAACAAAAGCAACGACTTCGAGGAACTGGTAGAGAGGAGTCAGCTGGATACTTCTGAACCTTATAAAGTGTACAGGGTCATTCCGGAGGGGACCAAGAAAGGTGACTGAGGATGAGCATAAATTATATATGCCCCCCTCCCCTCCCCTTCCATTCTGGATAGAAATGTGCGCTCAGTGTGCGCTCTGTTGTAACTTATTTGATTACTTGCTTATATATCTAAATGGTGTTTTTCTCTATTCCTTCTTCTTCTATCTGTTTCAGTGTCCTGTGAGAGGACTCCCACAATGACAAACCCTCAGAGCTTCCCACTGTACCCGACGCACACACATCTGCATAATCAAGTAGAACAAAAAACCCTCTGTTCACACTAAAAACACTGCTTTTAGGGGAGTGTTTTGTGTTGTAAATCTGTACTCATAATCTTATGATAATTTAATGGGCTGTATGGTGTATTCTTGGTACAGGTTTCTAACTTCCTGTCTCCAGCTGAGAAAGGATGGAGAGATTTGCCAGAGCAAGCTCCATTTCCAGATTTCTACTACCCTTACAATCCTAACTCATACACTGCGTCCTGGGATTCAGGTAACAAATCTGTATGTGAAAGGGAGGACACGCTTCCCTCGTAATGTTATTTGAGCAGAATTATATTTACTTCAATTTTTTTTCCTGCTGCAGTCGGTTACCAGATCAGCAACTCATTCTACAGCTGCAGTGGTTTTGATCCTTCGCCATCCACCTTTAACTTGGAGCAGAGCATGAGAACTGCAGCTTTCTCTGGTATGTCCACATGAACTCAAACACACACTGTATTCTGTATTCCCATATCCTAACTCCCCCGGCGTATGGTAGATCCCAGACTACAGGTGTCTGTATTCAGTGGGGATTCTCTGATCAGGGAGATGACCGTCCTCAGCAGTGAGGGCTGCAGGTTGGCTCCTTATGAAGAGAACCAGAATTATGGAGGCCCTGAGCTGGTACAACTTCCTCAGGGTGAGGGTACAGAGCTGGAGCATGGTGTTGTGGTCTGGATGGCGCCTGAGGGCCTGTGTGCCCGTCGGCTCTGCAACGCCAGGGTCTATTGGGAGCTGGTGCCCACCACCACTGCTGCTAAACCTAATAAACTGGACAGGAACCAGACCTGCAAACTTCTGGACATCCAGCAGTTCATCGCAGGTGAGGACAATCGATGAAAGGTCAAATGTGTAAGGTCACATTTGTTTGTTCCTTGAATAAAACAGGAAATTAAATGAACCACAACATTCAAGCCCTAGATTCTAGAAGTAAGCACATGAGAAAGAGGAAGAATAACCACTCGCTTTTACCCATTAATCTTCTATATCTTTGTCTTTTAGAGTTACAAGGCTACTACCTACAGACATGTCCTCCTCCTTGTTATCAGGTGCTGTTATATTTTGAGCAGTGCCATGACATCCACACTCACAGGAGACCCATAACAGTGCAGGTACATACAACAATCCCATTTCACTGGTCACTGATATGTTTGCAAGGTTACATCTAGAACATGCTGCATAACTTGCTAGGAGTGTTGGTGGACTATAAAGACCAGTTGTTGCCAACAATTTTTCACCTATAGGTGGAGCCACTATTTGCTCGCCAGTTGTTCATCCTGAGTCAGCAGAACAGTACACACCACATGAGGGCTCCCGATAACGCACCACTGATGTGGGATCAGATGCCTCCTTCTCAGCAGAACTACTACACAGGGAGCTCTCAGCAGCATGACACTCTGCAGGACTAAATTCCATGTGACACAAGTGAGGAGGTGACAATATAGCATTTTACTGTTTTATTACATTGCATTAGGGGGAAAAAGAATTATGTACTTGAAGGCAGAAGTCGACAGATTTTTCTTTTATTACTTTTGTATTTCTGTAGTAGCATTACTGTATGGCATCTCATGGACAATGCATGCTTAGACATATTCATTATATAGATTTTTATTTGCTGCACTGATAGATAAACCTCATCAAGTCTGAAGAAATTAAATATAAATACCTGCAATGAACAAAAATAATTTTGGCAACTACTTTAGAGCATTTCTTTGTCAATTACAGCTTATTCAAAAATAAATTCAGGAACTTTAATAAAAATGAGTCATGTTATATATATATATATATATATATATATATATATATATATATATATATATATATATATATATATTTATTTTTAATTCAATTCAGCATAGCAACAATAAATAGAACATTCAATGATAACATACAATAACTAGTTATGCTACTGCTCTATGAACCCCTGATAACAGCCAGAGGTAGTGTGGAACACCTGGATACCACACTGGGCACTGCACAGGCATGCAAAGATATTCCAGCAAGGCCATGCAGTGACCAATAACGTAGTGTTTGCTATAAAATACTTCCATCATACAATTATTCCCTACAACCTTCTTGCCTTAATGGTTGACCAGGAACTCTGGTGGTTATCTAGGGCAGAACTGAACAACACATACACATTTTATAATACACACACACACACACACACACACACACACACACACACACACACACACTTTATTGGAATTGAAGCATCTGATCAATGTACCATCCATGTCAAGAGGAACAGGCCTCACCTTAAGATAACCCTGAAAAGGTGGTCAGAGAACTATGCCCATGGGTTGAGGAGACATCAGCAAGAGGGATAGAATAGGTTTAACCTTATGCATGGTAGCAGGAGCATAGACTATGGAATGGAACCTCCACATAAGGCGCACGAGTAGAAACTCCAGGAACTCTTGGCAGAGTTGATCGTCACAGTGTCAGCTGGTGGTTCAGCCTGTCTGTAGCCTACAATGACCTACACTACGCAGTGGGCTGACCTTTAGTGCCAACAGTATAATCTGGTCAAGATGACCTTGTACCACGCCCAACAAAGAATGTTCTGTAAGCTTACCCTCTATCGACTACAAGGCTTGTTTATATAAACTGCTTTACAACGTGAGCAGGGGCAGAAACCCTGGATTCAGCTGAAAGGTCAAACTCAAATCATCCTGTCATCAACACGTACAAGGTGAACTTATGTTAAAAGTGCATAACTTATTAGTTGAAGTCACTGAAAATGGTCTTCTTTCAAGCAACTTTACACATAGGCTGATAATGAGGGAATTTAATGGACTCTGGGGGTGGGGGGGTCCTCATACCCTCCAGGTGCCATGGAGGGCAGTGGCATTATCCCTGCTTCAGAACAGCAGTATTAAGTCTATGGGACTGATCCACAGCACTACAGTGTGCTGCAATGGTAGATCAGGACTTCCAGGTGGCAAGTACCACACCATTTAAACTGTCTAAGACAGCAGATATGCAGGGAGGAAGAAGCTGTCAGGGTGTGATGACAACTTATGAAACCTGGCCATTTAGGGGCCAGAAGTAGGACTTTGTAGCCTAGTTACTGAATCTTCCACAGAGCAGCATTAAGAAAATAAATGCTGGAGGATATAATTAGTGAGGTCAAATGTGTGCCATGATATCCTGTCCCAGAGGACTGTCTGTTCTCTCTGCCAGAGACCACAACTGGAACTGGCCAAAAAGAGCTGCAAATTACTTGGAATTCAAGTAAATTTGCAGGTCCAGCAATCAACAGTGCATGCCACATTGAGGAGAACTGCTCTATATTGCTAGCAATGTGTTAGTCCCAATCTCTGTTGCTCAGAGCTAGTTGTTAGGGAATGTGAAGTATTTGAAGGAGAAAATGCCCAGGAAGTAACAGACATGGCGGGCGGGGGGGCTTGTGCCACTCAAACAAACAAACAAACAAACAAACAGTCAATGGAAACTGGCATAAGAGAAACAACCACTACTTATCACTACGGATGGTACAGAACCCAGTACTGTTGTATGAATAATGCTTGTAATATGGAAGAAAAGCACATTTACCATGGTGGTAAGAAATAAGAACAACAAATCCCAACTTTGAAGGAAAGAACACCTACAGCTCTGCAAAAAGCTCCATACTGCGTTCACTGACTTCGGTCACTGCACAGCGGAGACGGAAGATGACAATGACGGCAGTTATAGCGAGCACTGCATCATACAGCCCTAAACAACCTTGTCGGAAGATCTCAGGACATGAGCACACATGCACAGGCTTGTGGGACACACTAACACTGGCAGTTAGGAGGGGTGAACTAGAACCGGACACATTTTAGATTTAAGGAAAAAACACTTTGGGACATTTAAAGTGAAATGTTTCATGGACATCATTTCCCTTTTGCATTTGACATTTAAATATGGCAAGCTGTTTAAAAGATTAGCAGGAATTTAGTGCACATACTGCTGCATTGAACTGAAGTGACCAATCACATCGAGGAAACAAAGCTTAATTAAAAGTGGACCAAGCACACCAATACATGTATATGGTGTTAGTTTAGGTAAACATG
Source organism: Neoarius graeffei (assembly GCF_027579695.1). Lineage (NCBI taxonomy): Eukaryota > Metazoa > Chordata > Actinopteri > Siluriformes > Ariidae > Neoarius > Neoarius graeffei. The sequence continues at coordinate 28,366,806 of NC_083570.1, forward strand.
AAAAGGGATTTCTGACTGTAGTATTAACATTATCCAACCATTAAAGACCTCACGCTTTCCAATTACTTTCAGTGTCAGTTTTAAACTTTGTTTCCTTTACAACCTGTCAAAACCAAGAGACAACCTTTACAACACACTTAGCTTCCTTTTCCCAAGTTTGCACAATAAACAGGGAGTTAGTAATTCATACACTTAGTGCTTCATTCCATTAATTTTTACATAATTCACAGCTTTTGTTCTGAACAAACTGTAGAGTATGAGAGACCAGTTGAGAGGAATAAATCACACTGGAAATGCCAAACCATTAATGAAAGTATGCAGTGACCTGTTGGTATGACTAGTATACTACCATTACTATCCATCACTGAAGTGTTTACTGGCACTCATAAGTAAGTATTAGACCGCATTGTGAATAATGTTGGTGTGAATTAGTGGGAGACCTGTAACACTATCACAATGAAAAATGGTCAACAATTGTATCAGTGGCAAACCTGAAACACTGACATTACATCCATCATGTGCCTTTTCCAGCTTAGCATTGACCAAACAATGTTCTTATAATATAAATCATATAAATGCACAAAACTGAAGTGAACATAATCCTCACATAGAGGAAATACACAACTTTCAATTAAAAAGACATTATTTCAAATATTAAAAAAAAAACCACAACATAAAACAAATTCACATGGAAAGGCATAAATAAAAAGCTTTGGTCAAGACAATAAATTCTCTTATCAAATGGAATGTGTTTCACACGAATGTCATGCCATTATTCGTGCTTTTAGTAAACCAAAGATTCACCAAAATGCTTAAATCACTACCAAACTGATCTCATCTTCCTTTTGTAAACATCATAGTCCCTGTTTGACAAACCCATAGAAGTTTGGAGAACATTTCAAATATAAAACTTCAGCTCATTCCAAGGTTCTGTAGCATGATGAATATGGCTAAGGCTCTGCAGTCACAGCCTATAAGGGTTATATTTATGCAGAGCTTGTATATACTATTGCATGCTGGGATACATGTGTAATATTAAGGCAGTCTATGTGAGGCACAAACAGAAGCCTGCTTCTCTCTTTACCCTTCATCCTAATCTAAATTAACTCAACACGCATCCTGGTAAACTTGTATAGTTTGGTCTCATGTCAAAATTAGTGCCCTTGAAACTTTTTTTTTTGATTCAGTGCATCTTGAAATAACCAGCAGTAGACCATGTCTCCAGCATTTTGTATGACTTGCTATTAGTTTTGTTTTTATGGTGTGTGTGTGTGTGTGTGTGTGTATTTGAATATACGTTTATGGACGTCACTCAAAGGCCCAGACCTCGAGATTTTGGACAGTGAAGTCTTGTTGGGATGACAGTGGTTGGTTGTTAAAAGTGGAGCATTTGGAGGTGGTTCCATGATACAGGTCAGCATCCAGCCACAGGCCAATATGACCCCTAGCAAGATATGTTTGAGATTAAATGCCAGAAACTCTACATACTAACTTGACTGACCAAATACACATTTTCTCTTACCCTCCACCTCCAATCTGGAGAGAGTCCAAGTTTCCTTTCACAAAGTAAGAGTTTTCACCAGTCCAGCGGAACACCTTGAATAAAAGGATTAAAAAAAAAAAAAAACTTTAGAATCCAAGATCACAAAAGGTATACTGGTCAATGAACTACTGCAAGGACATCCAATCTTGACAACTGAATTTAAGCCCTGTCTGTATGAGAGTCTAAATCCAGTGTAATGTGTACTGACTTAAATCAGATTTTTTTTCCCCCCTTGTTATTTAGGTGCAGCACTTTTTTCTTTTTTAAATCAGAGATTTTTCACATCAGAGAATAAAACATAGATGAAATCTAGCATAAACAAAAACAAAACATGAAAGCAGCAGCAGAGCATCAATTTCTGCTGCTTTTTCTCAAAGACAAAAAACAAACAAATCAAAAGATATGAAAAAAAATCAGATTTGGCCTGCTCTGCGATATAGATGTTGGCCTAGTGATGACCATTTGCAGGGTTGTATCCTGACCTTAATTTCAGGGCTGAAAGTGTAGAGGAAAGTCTCCCCAGTGCCATAATAGTGCTCACTAACTCTGAAAGGGTGAGTGGAGAAAACTCCAAAAACCTGCCAATAAAAATCATTAAAGAAAAAAAAAAAGAGCAAGAATAAAAACACAGCCAATGTCAGTTACATGGAATTATTGCTCAGTCAAGTTGTATTTCATAAAGCAGTGGCTGGCTTATCAAGTATCATCTGTGCGCGTGTTTACCTGATCGTTCATGTCTTTGATGACTAGCAGCACGGGGCAGTCCAGCTCCCCCAGGTTCCTGTATAGTGTCTTTAAGCTGGTTCCATGCACCACTGTACTGTAGGCCAGCCTCCATGGATAACCCTGAACCCGAGCTGGGAGCCGAGCAGCCAACTGCAGGAGCCACACGCAGGTTATTGGGCTGGGCCATTTATTGCATTGCATGCAATTAAGTGTACATGTATTTCTGTAGAACCTTCTCAACGTGTGTATCTTCAAATAATGTGCTGGGGTCCGTCAGAATAGACAATAGGTCTAGTGGGTCCTCATCCTCAAAAGTGCTAAAACTCTGCCTCCTCCTTGCTTCATTCATGGTGATGATCTGAGGAAAGGTTTGAGAAGCACTACACTCAATACATAACCTCATAACACTATTTAAAACAAAGAAAACTGCCCATATGTTGAACTGCAAAACAAGCTCAGGTAACTGGCATATACCTCCCAATTTCTGGGCACTGGGTCACTGAAGAAGTTATCAATCATGTTCAGTTCATCCTTCTCTACAACTACAAAGCCCTGCTCCTGTGCATCTTTCCCATAGGCATCAGGAGACCACTGGATGAAGAATGAGTAGAGATGGTCCACCCTGAGAAAACCAGTCAGGACAGTTCAGTAAAACTAGCAATTTTCACAATTATATTATAACCAGGGCTTGACATTGACTATACAGATGACTTGCCACTTCAGCTAACTCTTCTTCAAAACTTCATAGCAACTAGCATTTTATAACAACCTGCAACTGTATACATCTTTATTTAATGCAACTTTTAATTCAAATGCAATATGCATCTCTAACAACCACCTGTGGAAAGATTTCAGCAGCACCTAAACCCAGAAAACAGGATACTAAATAAGCATAAATTCCTAAAACAAAAGGCTAACTTGCAGACACAAAATGATATGGTTTTTACTTTACTGTTTCCACATCAATAACAACAATTTTGCCTTGTTAGCTGGGTCATGGATGTACATGGTTTTTCTGTAGTCTTCACCACATTTTAATTTTGACTTTCACAACAGCTGTAGGTCACCATATTCTGTCGAACTATGTGTCAAGAAAAGATGTATAGAAATAATTTACATATCCAAGTACAAGGTAAAAGCACAGTAGAGTGCGGAGTAAATTAATGAATTTAGCAAGGTGACATTTTACAAGCGATAAAGGAAAATACAACAATATGCTGGGGGACTGGGGGGTGTCTATATCTCACCTTAGAGGGAAGGGTCACTGCAAATCAGTACAGTACAGACCAGGGGTCGGCAACCCGCGGCTCTTTCATCCTTATGCTGCGGCTCTGTGCGGCTTGGGGAAGTAAATTTTATAAGTATCCAATTAAAGTGCATTTTATTTTTGTTAGTTCGTTTTTTATTGTAGTTCTAAATTGGAACATTATTGTGATCTTGAAATATTAAAATAAAATTATATAAATTTTTTTCGTCTCTCAATATATGCGTCACTCGCGGAAGCCGGTAGCCTATATACCCGCCAAAACGCTGTGCATCTATCGAGACTTTCAACCCCAGGTAGGCTAAGCAGGGCTCGAAATTCATATTTTTTCACCAGCCAGCCCGACTAGTTACCTTCCAAAGCAACTCGCCAAAATTTGTTCATGTATGAATTTTACTTCTGTCAAAAATAACACAAAAGAGAGTAGTTACCGTTGTTCATGACTAATGTGCATTTATTTCAAGACCCGAGTATTTTGATACTGTTTTTTTTGCACACTTTACAAATTTGGCATTTGCTGTTCCACATCCCCCTCGCGATATCCAAAAAAATGCCAGATGACTGACCCCTTACTCGTTCTTTTAGGAACCAATTCGTCTGCTTCCATTTTTAATTTGTCACTGAAATTGACAGAGCTTACACGGTAGCCTATGCAACACCAGGGATTGCACGAACTGAGTCAGCGCTGTGTTGCCAGATACTGCTGACGTTTTCCAGCCCAAAATATGTTCAAAACCCACCAAAATGCACTTGAAACCGCCCAATCTGGCAACAGGTTCCTTTCAGCACCGAAATGTCGCCCGGGATTGGTTGCCGACTGCGTGACATTATTATTATTTATTTATTTTTTAAACCCTTAGGCAGCCTCTCACGTTACTGCCCGAGGGACATGGAGAAAACCACCGGAAAAGGTTTGAAACAAATGCAACAAACACAAAACAAACGCAAGTCGGCAGATGACCATAAAATACTCGAAAGTTACGATATAATAATTTTATGTATCTCACACAGAATTTTCGGAGATATATCGAGTATATTCGATATATCGTAGATTCAGACTAGGGCTCTTCGCTTCATATATATTTTTTATTTTCAACTAGCCAGCAGGGCTGTCTAGTGACAGGAATTACCTGCCAAATGACAAGTTAAGTCGTCTTGGGCGACCGGACCACCGCGAATTTCGAGCCCTGCTAAGTATGGAGAAAATGTAATCCCCGACACCTACATAAACATGAAGAAATATACATTTGGAGTCCCGTCGATCTTCGGATCCACATACGTATGTGAGCAGCTATTCTCCACCATGAACTTTGTTAAAAACAAACACCGCTCACGCCTCCCAGATGACAGCTTACAGTCCTGCGGAAAGATGAAAGTGATTTCCTACAGCCCTGATTTGCAGACACTGTGCACATAGGTTCAGGAGCAGAAGTCCCATTAACCAGGTAAAATAAATATTTATGCAGATATTTTGCAAATATTTAATTTTTCATTGTTCAGTGAAAGTGCTCTTTTTTTTCCAATTTATTTTTTAAATTCAGGTCAAGGCTCCAATACACGCCCCAAAAGCCCAAAGGCAATATGAGGATGACGGCTCATGGCATTTTTTGTTTGCTACATGTATAATTTAAGTTAAACTTTTTAATTCATTTGAAAGAGACCCTTAACTTGGTGTTTTTTTTTTAAGAGTCCAAAATGTCTTCATTACATGAATAAAATTCCATTTTCTCTGTAGCACTTCATGGATTTCCTAAGCAACACACTATACTTGTTTATACAAAGCGTAAAGGTAAAATAATAATAAAATTTATATATATATATATATATATATATATATATATATATATATATATATATATATATACACACACATACATACACACACGTACACACAGTGGGGCAAAAAAGTATTTAGTCAGTCACCAATTGTGCAAGTTCTCCCACTTAAAAAGATGAGAGAGGCCTGTAATTTTCATCATAGGTACACTTCAACTATGAGAGACAAAATGAGAAAAAAAAAAATCCAGAAAATCACATTGTCTGATTTTTAAAGAAATTATTTGCAAATTATGGTGGAAAATAAGTATTTGGTCAATAACAAAAGTTCATCTCAATACTTTGTTATATACCCTTTGTTGGCAATGACAGAGGCCAAATGTTTTCTGCAAGTCTTCACAAGGTTTTCACACACTGTTGCTGGTATTTTGGCCCATTCCTCCATGCAGATCTCCTCTAGAGCAGTGATGTTTTTGGGCTGTCGCTGGGCAACACGGACTTTCAACTCCCTCCAAAGATTTTCTATGGGGTTGAGATCTGGAGACTGGCTAGGCCACTCCAGGACCTTGAAATGCTTCTTACGAAGCCACTCCTTCGTTGCCCAGGCGGTGTGTTTGGGATCATTGTCATGCTGAAAGACCCAGCCACGTTTCATCTTCAATGCCCTTGCTGATGGAAGGAGGTTTTCACTCAAAATCTCACAATACATGGCCCCATTCATTCTTTCCTTTACACGGATCAGTCGTCCTGGTCCCTTTGCAGAAAAACAGCCCCAAAGCATGATGTTTCCACCTCCATGCTTCACAGTAGGTATGGTGTTCTTTGGATGCAACTCGGCATTCTTTGTCCTCCAAACACGACAAGTTGAGTTTTTACCAAAAAGTTCTATTTTGGTTTCATCTGACATTCTCCCAATCCTCTTCTGGATCATCCAAATGCTCTCTAGCAAACTTCAGACGGGCCTGGACATGTACTGGCTTAAGCAGGGGGACACTTCTGGCACTGCAGGATTTGAGTCCCTGGCGGCGTAGTGTGTTACTGATGGTAGCCTTTGTTACTTTGGTCCCAGCTCTCTGCAGGTCATTCACTAGGTCCCCCCGTGTGGTTCTGGGATTTTTGCTCACCGTTCTTGTGATCACTTTGACCCCACGGGGTGAGATCTTGCGTGGAGCCCCAGATCGAGGGAGATTATCAGTGGTCTTGTATGTCTTCCATTTTCTAATAATTGCTCCCACAGTTGATTTCTTCACACCAAGCTGCTTACCTATTGCAGATTCAGTCTTCCCAGCCTGGTGCAGGTCTACAATTTTGTTTCTGGTGTCCTTTGACAGCTCTTTGGTCTTGGCCATAGTGGAGTTTGGAGTGTGACTGTTTGAGGTTGTGGACAGGTGTCTTTTATACTGATAACGAGTTCAAACAGGTGCCATTAATACAGGTAGCGAGCGGAGGACAGAGGAGCCTCTTAAAGAAGTTGTTACAGGTCTGTGAGAGCCAGAAATCTTGCTTGTTTGTAGGTGACCAAATACTTATTTTACCGAGGAATTTACCAATTAATTCATTAAAAATCCTACAATGTGATTTCCTGGATTCTTTCCCCCCATTCTGTCTCTCATAGTTGAAGTGTACCTATGATGAAAATTACAGGCCTCTCTCATCTTTTTAAGTGGGAGAACTTGCACAATTGGTGGCTGACTAAATACTTTTTTGCCCCACTGTCTGTGTGTGTGTATATATATATATATATATATATATATATATATATATATATATATATATATATATATATATTTTTTTTTTACAAAGTGTTATTTGCGGCTCTCAGTGTTTTCTTTTCCGTGGAAACCGGGTCCAAATGGCTCTTTGAGTGTTCAAGGTTGCCGACCCCTGGTACAGACTGACTACCTTTATCCTATGAGAAAAAATCTATTATGATGGGAGTGGACTTTTTAAGGATGACTCATGACCCATGAATTGGGCAGAGAGGTTGAGGAGATGAGATGTTTTAATGTGTAAATCATAAGGGTGTCGTCATCGGCTGTCCATCATGAGCGAGAATTACTGCTTCATTAGGATGCACAAAAACGCAGATGGGCTGCGATTTCCTAATGAAGCACCTTACACAGTTAGGGAAGACAAACGATGTTGTGCCCCCATCGTGCTGTCTCTCTGGACCTCCAGACCTGATGCCAAGTGGTGCACAAAAGTGCCACAGACCTGACAGGTATGGAAGTTACGCCGCAGTGACAACTGACTTGCCAAGTGATGCCATCCACTGGCCATTTGAGAGGCTCTTCTGCATGCCATCAGGTGGTGTGCCAATGACCCTGTTGGGGTCATCTGTCACACTGCACCGAAAAACACCCTGCTGCCAGCGCCTTATTGGTGATGTATTATTTAACCCATAGCTGGAACCCAGGCAGGTGCTACCACTCCAGGCCAGAGCAGACCTGGGAGCAATGGTGATTAAGGGTGATCAACTTTCCCCAATACTCAAGTCCTCTTGGACCTGAGACTCACCACCAGTTGCAGTTTAAAAAGTCATACCCAGGACTAAGAATATAAAATCATACAGGCGTGATGATCTAGGGTCTAATCATAAGGGTGTAATGATGCATCGTAACACAATACTTTGCAATGCAAATGTTGAAACACAGTCATATGCCTTGTGAGCTAGTTTAGCATACAAAACACACACAGACTCGATTAATTAATACACAACCAACACACCTTTCCTGTGGCACTGCAAACCAATACTCTGGGTGTTTCCCTTTGCTCCCATACATGCGAGTTGGGCTAGAGGTTCGACCAGCAGCAAAAGATTTCTTCATGGGCTTCCCCACTTTGAAGCAGAGGAACATGGGTGGTTTCTTGCTTTTCTGTTCTGCAGACAGTAACATATCTACAAAGAAGTTACACACAATGATGTCCAATACACAATGATGCAAACATTAACTTGACAGTGGTACAACAAACAGGCTACATAACCTTTTTTTTTTTTTAAACACAGACTCTAAAATGAGTTCAAGAACTGAAGAGAAGTGTTACGTATGCGTCTCACACGGCTTTTTTCTTCACATGGCAATGAACAACAAGAGTGCTCTGAGAGCACAATATCCCCCGCTGGCAACTATGCCATAACTCTGGTAAAACGCGACTGAATTGAACGAAATTACAATATGTGCATTACCAACATAAGAATCCTGTCAAGTTTTGTGAAATTCCTCCAAAAATTGTGAGAGGAGTTGATTTCAGAAGGTGAGTACCCTTCGCAGGACAGACAAACAAACATCGCCACAACATAATACCCCTTCGGGCCTTTCGACCAGCGGGGGATAAAAAAAAATGAACTTCAGTTGTTATATATCGTTGCCAATTTATATTTTGACATACACTGCAATTTATCAACTGTAGGTTATAAACAGATACTTTCTCACACAAGCTTCACATCCCCTTACCTTCAATTGGACCCTGCATCCTTTTCATCAGCCAAGACATCTCAGTTTCATTGTTTTGCAGCTCTTCCTGCTTCTTGCCCAGTTCTTTATCTGCATTCAGTATCTTCACTGTCTCCTTATCATCTTCATAGCTTGGTCCAGAAAAACTACATTTTCCAGAGTCCCCAGTCACATGATCAGAGCTTACAATTCTTTTATGGTCCCCAGCTACTACTTCTTCCACTTGCAAAGAATCATGAATGAGAATCTTTGCCTTACTTAAGTCCTCTGCATTCTTCATTTCATCCACTACAGTAACCCCATGCTCTTTTTCACTAGGCTTTGTTCCGGTGTCCAGTTTGCTGGTTTTTTCCCCATCCAAGACCAGCTGCACATTTTCATCTGTGGAATGATTATGAAGGCCTTCATCCACATCCTCCACTTGGTCTGCATCACATGACTTTACTGCCTCTACTGACTGATCTGTGAGGACCAGCACTCTCCTTTTTGGTTCCATGGAATCACTCAGCTCTTGTAAGGATGTCTCTTTCAGACTCGGGCAGGTAGCATTGGCAGTCTCTGGCCTGCTGTGAGAAGTTTCAGTGCTTCCGTGGTCAGTTCCTGATTCATTCTGCAACACCTCGAGCCCAGTGAAGCCTTCACCGGATGGTGACTTGTCAGTGGGGGGGCAGTCAGCCGCTGTCTCAACGTCATCTAACACGATGGGTTGGTTAGGTTTGCCGAGGGCCTCATAGCGGCTGAAAGGGTTCAGGTCCTGTTCAGATGGAAGTTCTACCCACTCACCTGGCCTGTATAATGGACACAGATCCTGAGGTATGTCACTATACCGTTGAAACAGTGGCCATCATGTGAGGGTGATGGAAAGGAAAATTAAAGAGAGAAACAAAACAAAACAAAAAAAAGAACTTAAATATGAAGGACAAACTCAGGAAATACAAAATTATAAACTCATAAAACTAAAGGAAATCTAATGAATATGAAAGAAAGAAAAATGGAATAAATTACAGAAAAAATGATATACAAGAACTGCATAGTACATCATGATAAATGAAAAAGGCAACTGCAGCATTAGAAAGAAAATGAGAAGTCTTGAGCAAAAAGAGAGACTGAAATACAAACAAGCCAGTGTCAATAATATCTCTAGCAGTGCTTTATCATGTAATAGACCATGTCTGACATTACATAAACGCTCTAAAGCACCCATCATTAGATATCTGAGGCAGAACACACTTTACGCAGGTGAGAAAGAGAAGCATTGCTGCTTACGATGGCAGAGCATCCTTGAGCTGCATGCGGGACACGTCATCATACAGAGCCATGGACAGCACCTCTTCCATGGGGCAGATGAGTCCATACTCCTCACAGCCATGCTCGATCACTAAAGGATCCGACTTATGCGGGTCAAACATAATGTTATTGGGTGTCACAATCATCACACCGCCAACAACTCCCTAAGAAATGAGAGAAATATTCAGTTCAAGTCCCTTTTTCAGTCTTGTTTATGCGAACAAGATTTCCACAACTCTGATCCAAGACTGATACTCTAGCAAACTGACGGAATGCATCAATCAAGCTTTTTACCATGCCATCGGTAAAGTACTTGCAGCTCATCTTGAGGAATTTGACCGGGCTCTCGTCCTCAGAAGGGGGAGAGAGTTCCTGGTGCCTCAGCATGCAACTTGATTTGTCATCCTAAAACACAACTTTGCCTTAGAAATTGCATCCAAACAGAGACGACGGAAACTGGCAAAATATCCTGAAATCAACTGCTTGTGACACATAAATTTAAAACAATATGCCATCAATACAAATAATTAGTAAGAGGTCCATTTGTCTACCAGTAAGTCTTTTTCTGATCGTGCCATGTTCACGGTATCTGAGAAAACCTTGGACATCTCGGACTGCCCCATATCAGGGACAAAGAGTTTCTGTGAAGAAATGATGCAAGAGAAAATCAATCAGAACAATATACAGGCCACAACACGATGTGAGAACTGCCTCAAGTGAGCATCTGAATAAAAAGGGAGCTCAAGAGAGCAAGCAAGTGACTAGCGAAGCATAGAACGGGACTCACCTGTCCTGGAACCACACTGCGAGAGAAGAGACGGTTCAGCTGCACTAGTTTATTTGGGGTGATATTGAATTGCAGTGCAATGCTATTTAAGGTGTCCTTAGGGCCCACCTGCATCCACAAACACACATCTTTTAATATTATAATGAATGACTGAAAACTCATTTTTCTGAAAACTCATTTTCATCCATCGGCTTTGAACTATTCACACACACACCTAAATAAGTTATTTAATGCCATAATGCATATGTTGAGAATATGCTGTGCTAGAGGTTAAAGAATGCGAACATTCACTCACAGTGTATTCTACAGTCCCTGGAGGCTTTCTTTTCTCTTTCTTTGCCTGTTCGTTGGATTCGTAGTTGTCAGCTGAAAGAACAATAAAAGCAACTGACCTATTTTTATAATGCATAATAAGGTTAAGTAGGGTTTATCACCTACATGTATGTACAACCCCGATTCCAAAAAAGTTGGGACAAATTACAAATTGTAAATAAAAATGGAATGCAATGATGTGGAAGTTTCAAAATTCCATATTTTATTCAGAATAGAACATAGATGACATATCAAATGTTTAAACTGAGAAAATGTATAATTTAAAGAGAAAAATTAGGTGATTTTAAATTTCATGACAACAACACATCTCAAAAAAGTTGGGACAAGGCCATGTTTACCACTGTGAGACATCCCCTTTTCTCTTTACAACAGTCTGTAAGCGTCTGGGGACTGAAGAGACAAGTTGCTCAAGTTTAGGGATAGGAATATTAACCCATTCTTGTCTAATGTAGGATTCTAGTTGCTCAACTGTCTTAGGTCTTTTTTGTCGCATCTTCCGTTTTATGATGCGCCAAATGTTTTCTATGGGTGCAAGATCTGGACTGCAGGCTGGCCAGTTCAGTACCCAGACCCTTCTTCTACACAGCCATGATGCTGTAATTGATGCAGTATGTGGTTTGGCATTGTCATGTTGGAAAATGCAAGGTCTTCCCTGAAAGAGACATCGTCTGGATGGAAGCATATGTTGCTCTAGAACAGGGGTTTTCAAAGTGTGGGAGTCAGCCCCCCCTCAGAGAGCAAATAAACAACAGCGCCCCCCCCTTACAATTTTTGTTGTTGCTATACTTAATGTTCCATTCGTATTTAAAAAAATGGTTGTTGTACACATTTTTTTTCTTTTACACATTTTAAACATCTGTGCTTTTTTAAAACATTTTTTTTTACACATTTTTAAACATCTGTGCTTTTTTAAAAACATCTTTTTTACACATTTTAAACATCTGTGCTTTTTTAAAACATCTTGTTTTACACATTTTAAACATCTGTGCTTTTTTAAAAAACCTTGTTTTACACATTTTAAACATCTGTGCTTTTTTTTAAAAACATCTTGTTTTACACATTTTAAACATCTGTGCTTTTTAAAACATCTTGTTTTACACATTTTAAACATCTCATAGCATCGTTAGCTAGCACCTCTTGGCAGACAACACACTGTGGCAGTGGAGCATCTTCAGATCCAGTCCATGAAAATCCAAACTTTAAATAATCGTGCTCATACTTCTTTTTTTTTGCTTGGCCCAGACTCTGTCTCCTCACTCACTGTAGCTTTAGGTACTAAAAATCGATCCATTTTGTCTCTGGCAAAGGCTAGCTGAAGTTCGCTAAATGTCCGCAATAGTAACTTATTCTGGTTTATTTTTCCTCACGTTGCGCCCCCCCGGAAGAACTCTGGCGCCCCCTAGGGGAGGCGCGCCCCACACTTTGAAAAGCCCTGCTCTAGAACCTGGATATACCTTTCAGCATTGATGGTGTCTTTCCAGATGTGTAAGCTGCCCATGCCACATGCACTAATGCAACCCCATGCCATCAGAGATGCAGGCTTCTGAACTGAGCGCTGAGAACAACTTGGGTCGTCCTTCTCCTCTTTAGTCCGAATGACACGGCGTCCCTGATTTCCATAAAGAACTTCAAATTTTGATTCGTCTGACCACAGAACAGTTTTCCACTTTGCCACAGTCCATTTTAAATGAGCCTTGGCCCAGAGAAGACATCTGCACTTCTGGATCATGTTTAGATACGGCTTCTTCTTTGAACGACAGAGTTTTAGCTGGCAATGGCGGATGGCACGGTGAATTGTGTTCACAGATAATGTTCTCTGGAAATATTCCTTAGCCCATTTTGTGATTTCCAATACAGAAGCATGCCTGTATGTGATGCAGTGCCATCTAAAGGCCTGAAGATCACAGGCACCCAGTATGGTTTTCCGGCCTTGACCCTTACGCACAGAGATTCTTCCAGATTCTCTGAATCTTTTGATGATATTATGCACTGTAGATGATGATATGTTCAAACTCTTTGCAATTTTACACTGTCAAACTCCTTTCTGATATTGCTCCACTATTTGTCGGCGCAGAATTAGGGGGATTGGTGATCCTCTTCCCATCTTTACTTCTGAGAGCCGCTGCCACTCCAAGATGCTCTTTTTATACCCAGTCATGTTAATGACCTATTGCCAATTGACCTAATGAGTTGCAATTTGGTCCTCCAGCTGTTCCTTTTTTGTACCTTTAACTTTTCCAGCCTCTTATTGCCCCTGTCCCAACTTTTTTGAGATGTGTTGCTGTCATGAAATTTCAAATGAGCCAATATTTGGCACGAAATTTCAAAATGTCTCACTTTCGACATTTGATATGTTGTCTATGTCCTATTGTGAATACAATATCAATTTTTGAGATTTGTAAATTATTGCATTCTGTTTTATTTACAATTTGTACTTTTTTTGTACTCCCAACTTTTTTGGAATCAGGGTTGTAGTACCTTTTACTGTAAGAGGATATGCATAATTTTCACAGCCTCATATGGAGGTACAGTGGGGTCCAAATGTCTGAGACAACACTGAAAATCTGGGATTATCTTTTTATTTAAAATGGGTAATAAACCATAGGTTTTAAGATTATGAATATTAAATATTCAAGATTCTGCATCATTTCTAGGTCCCCATTTAATCTGCAACATTGACCAAGATAACTGCTTCATACAAAAGTTTCTCACGTTTTCCTCTTTGCTATTGAAGCATGTGTTCAGACAACACTATTGGATTCGATCGAAAACAAAATCATAAGGTTTTTCACATACTTGGAGCTCAAGTGCACAGGGTTATTAAAGCAAAAACGGGGACATACCAAATACTAAAACATGGAAATTTAAGTAAATATTTCAAAGCTTTTACATTTGACTCATGTTGTTAAGAATATAATTTGCAATGAAACCTGATGTATTGGGCAGCACGGTGGTGTAGTGGTTAGTGCTGCCGCTTCACAACAAGAAGGTCCGGGTTCGAGCCCCGTGGCTGGCGAGGGCCTTTCTGTGCGGAGTTTGCATGTTCTCTGCGTGGGTTTCCTCTGGGTGCTCCGGTTTCCCCCACAGTCCAAAGACATGCAAGTTAGGTTAACTGGTGACTCTAAATTGACCATAGGTGTGAATGAGAGTGTGAATGGTTGTCAGTGTCTATGTGTCAGTCCTGTGATGACCTGGCGACTTGTCCAGTGTGTACCCCGCCTTTTGCCCGTAGTCAGCTGGGATAGGCTCCAGCTCGCCTGCGACCCTGTAGAACAGGATAAAGCGGCTAGAGATGAGATGAGACCTGATGTATTAAATTAGAAAAGTTTAGAAGCATTTTCACTTACTGTCTCAGACTTTTAGACTGTACATGTTATACAGAAAATGCCACTTCTAGTGCCAAGGCCTAGTAGCTATGTAACTTCCATTACAAACAAGTCATGAGCTTTCACCTAGTACCATGTCATTGTCCACTCAGCAAATAGTTTGAGAGGCCTGTGTTTATGTTAGGGGAGAGAGAGCGAGCGAGCGTGTATGTGCCTGTGTGCATGCATGTAGGCCTGTTTCCTGTAATATAATGATATTCCAGCTCTCGAAATGTTCAGTACAACACAAAGGAATAAACAGTTGAAAAAGATTTCAAGGGCTTACTGACCGCTATGAATTAATTCAGTGCTTACAAATGCTCTGCACATTTCAGCCTTTCCCCTCTTCTAACTCACCAAATTCTCCCTAGTTAATGTGTGTGTGTTAGCCTTGAAGGTAATTTGGGTGCAGGGAAAACACCAGTGTGTCCAAGGTGGTGGTACTCCAGCACCAGGACTGAGAAAGGTTTGATTAATTCATGCAAATTCATGTATTGTAATATTTTGCCACTGCAGTTATGACTGCTGTTGTTGAGTATGTCTTACCTGATTCTTTACTGAGTGTTCTTTCAGTTTTACTGGGCTTTTCACTTTCTCGATTTTTCTCTTTGAGCTGTGTAGTGGGGGCAGGCTCACAGATGACTGATCCCTTCAAGTCTGTATCTGATTGGCTCTCCTTAACCACAGCTCTTTCCGAATGGCCTTGCTTCAGTTGCCGCCTCTTCTTCAGCCTGAGAGTCGTAACATGACAGGGCATTATTGGCATCAAAATGAAACGTGAGCTCAAAAAACGAGGCACTGTTCTGTTGGACAGAGAATGTTTACACTGAAATTGCCAGGCTCCATCCCTGCCACACAATCCCTTCCCCTATCTCTCACTCTCTCTCATCTGCAAATGACTAGAAAACCTTTCACAGTGCTGAAAAATGTATTATCTGAATGTGTAGGAACATCAGTGTAAATGAAGGGAAGGTTGTGGTCTGCATGATCTGAGGCAAGAGAAAAAGCTAGCTAGCCAACAATAACAACCTAACAACCAATTTATTTGGAAATGCAATTATTCTGGACAAACTTATTTTATGACGAAAAAGCATCACATTGAGTCTCCACTCTAACAAGAACAAAATAAATAAAATCCCAAATATACAGAGCCACATGCCATAAGCACTGTTTTCAACAATCTACAGTCAAGCCGGAAAGTCTGCACACCCCTTTCACCTTCTCCACGTTTGACTACATTACAGACTTATTCTACAATAGATTGAGTTCATTTTTTGTCACAAAATTCTACACAAAATAGCCCATAAAGACAAAGTGAAAACAGGTTTTTTAGACATTGGTGCGAATTTATTAAAAATCAAAATGTAAAATATATGTACACAAGTGTGCACACCCTTTGATATGACACCCAAAAGTGAGCTGGGGTGCATTTTGTTTCCACCGATACTGCTTGAGATGTTTCTACAACTTAATTGAAGTCCACCTGTGGTAAATTCAATTGATTGGCAATCCCCAACACCTACCTACCGGTATATAAAGTCCCACAGTTGACAGTGCATGTCCGAGCAAATACCAAGCCATGGGGGTCAAAGGAATTATCTGCAGGCTTCAGAAACAGGATTGTGTCAAGGCATAGATCTGGAGAAGGGTACAGAAAAATTGTTGCAGCTTTACAGGTCCCAAACAGCACAGTGGCCACCCTCATTTGTAAATGGAATGAAGTTTGGAACCACCAAGAATCTTCCTAGACTTGGCCGCCTGGACAAACTGAGCGAATGGGGAAGACGGGCCTTGGCCAGGGAGGTGAGCAGGAACTTGAGGGTCACTCGGACAGAGCTCCAGCGTATCCTTGTAGAGATGGGAGGACCTTTCAGAAGACCATCAACCATCCAGGCAGCACTCCACAAATCAGGCCTTTATGGTAGAGTAGCCAGACGGAAGCCACTCCTTAGTAAAAGGCACATGACCGCCCGCTTGGAGTTTGCCAAAAGGCACCTAGAGGACTCTCAAACCATGAGAAACAAGATTCTTCATTGGGGATAGATTAGGGATAAAATTAGCTCATGTTTTAAGTCATTCAAATTCTGTAAAGCTGCTTTGCGACAATGTTTATTGTTAAAAGCGCTATACAAATAAACTTGATTTGATTTGATTCTCTGGTCTGATGAAACCAAAATTGAACTTTTTGGCCTGAATACCAAGCGTCATGTCTGGAAGAAACCAGGCACCGCTCATCACCTGGCTAATGCCATCTCTACAGTGAAGCATGGCGGTGGCAGCATCATGATATGGGGATGTTTTTCAGCAGCGGGAAGAGGGCAACTAGTCCTGATAGGGGGAAAGATGAATGCAGCTAAGTACACAGAGATCCTTGAAGAAAACCTGCTCCAGAGCGCTCCGAACCTCAGACTGGGGTGAAGGTTTACCTTCCAACATGACAACGACCCGAAGCACACAGCCAAGAGAACAAAGGAGTGGCTTCGGAGAAAGTCTGTGAATGTCCTTGAGTGGCCCAGCCAGAGCCTGGACCTGAATCCTATTGAACATCTGTGGAAGGAGCTGAAAACGGCTGTGTACCAATGCTCCCCATCCAACCTGACTGAGCTTGCAAGGATATGCCAAGGGGAATGGGCAAAAATGTCCAGAAATAAGCGTGCCAAGCTCGTAGCATCTTTCCCCAAGACACCTTGAAGCTGTAATTGCTGCCAAAAGGTGCATCGACAGAGTAATAAGCGAAGGGTGTGTACAGATATGTAACCGCTAAATAACCTATTTTTGTCAGTAAAATAAAATTGCATATTTTCTAAAAACCTACTTTTGCATTGTCATTCTGGGCTATTTTGTGTAGAATTTTGTGACAAAAAATGAACTCAATCTATTGTAGGATAAGTCTGTAACGTAATAAAACGTGGAGAAGGTGAAAGGGGTGTGCAGACTTTCTGGCTTGACTGTATATCAGCCACATCAAACATTAGCGCACTCAGAGCCGGAAGGGGAAGAGGGAAAAAAAAAAAAAAGCACACTCCTTCCATACACTTAGACCAAATCACAATCTCACCAGTCAAACATGCTGAGCTCATGATCGCTTTTAAGTCTCAATAAAAGACCGGAGAGCTGGGAAACTCCTACTGCAGAACTACACATGCTGCTAATGCCGTCACTGTCCAAAAAGGATTCCATGCTCTCTCTCCTATAATTCTAAGTACTACAGAGAACTTGTGTGAAAGAAATGTGATCGATCATCTGAGAGAGAATGACGGAAAACACCAGATGTACGAACAAAAGGTCCCCCCAACCAGTGTTACCTGTGTGCATGATAATACTTTGGAAGGATATGATGTAAACATAAGCCAAGCCTAGTCACATGTTTAATTAATAACGAAGGGAAGGAGAGCCAACAGAGACTCTTAACAACCCTGACCCACTTTCACTTCTTATATTTACAATACCAAACAAATCATTTTCCTCACTGCCTTCTATACTACGTGTGCAAGTAGCTTGAATCTGATTTTTAAATACATTATGCATCAATAGACAAAGTCACAATTAATTTGGTGAAAACCAGCTAAACAATTTCACTGCAGCCATCTGTAGCCAGAAGTCTAAAAGTGCAAAACTGGCTGTGCTCAATCGCAAGGAGTTATGACACCAAGGCGACTTATTTTAGATTTTTTGGATCACGGCTCCGTCGACGGCAGTTAAATACTACCACTGAAAAAATAAAAAGCCTGTGTGTATTTTTATTTGAACCACTGAAACGTACAAAAAGAAATGACAATTTTTGAGTCACATTTTTCTTGTAACAGCATTGTATCCCCAGTACTAGATCCTATTTGTCACAAGTAAAAAGGAAAAATCGTAAATACAAACGACAACGTGTGTTGTATATATCCACTTCAGCCAAGTCAAAAAACGAAACTATTTACGACATTGCATATTCACTTGAATGCTAGATTCGAATGTTGTAAATTCTACAGGGTGATTTACGACCACTTTACGACAGTATAAACCTCATGCTGATCATGGCTGATGCTGACAGCATGGCTTCCAAGCCATCAACTCAACTCTATGTAAGCATAACATGTGGTAAACAAAAATCTTTTCATTGTCTCACCGACCAAAACGTGGGTGATTTCGTCTCTCAAGCATTGAAGATAAACAATGAAAAGATCAAAATGATCTTTGGTTCACAGAGAGAAGGTAACGATTTAACCAGGGCCATGCTGAACATGCCTGCAGTAATGTTAGTTCGAGATTTTGGCTGCAGGTATCTGACTGTAGAATTAGAAGAGGAAGGTGCCGGAGAGAGTCCTATCGAACCAAGTATCACGAAGGTATCAGCCCTCGATGTGCTAAATGAGAGCTCAACGGTCATATGACCACACACCTTCAGAGAAGTAAGTACTGGAATACTAGTCCAGTTTTATATTAGAACACACACACACACACAATGTAATATACACAAATGTGTTGTGTGCCTACTTAGGATTTGCGCATTCTTAAGAATTGTCATTGGGAATACTAGGCTAGCACTAGGATTTCAAATTGATTAACCACATTACAGTAAATCAAAAGAAGAAAGACATTTTTGGCTAATTTGTATAATTTTTTCAAGATTTTCTTTAAGTGACTGATGGCTAGCGATAGCCTCATGAGCATATGTATGGTACTTGTACAGGTAATTGATGGTGTATAGAAAAATAGCTCTGATATATATGGATCAATGTTCCTGAGATCAGACAAGTACATGTATCTGTGGTACAAAATATCTCTTGCTGCGTGCTTTTAAGAAATGTTGAAACTGATTTTTTGAAGGTGTTCATTTAAAAAAATATAAATATACTATTCATGATAAATATTGATATGTAGGAAAACAAATTGGACGATATGGTCAGTTAGGTTTATTTTTTTCTTGTATTGGTGATGGTAGCATTTCTATTTTATGCTGGTAGCATGCAAGCTTGCCTGTAGATGAACTGATGATTTTGATTTTTTTTATTTCCATATAGAATTATGTGAACACATTTTATTCAAACATATATATGGCGGCACGGTGGTGTAGTGGTTAGAGCTGTCGCCTCACAGCAAGAAAGTCTGGGTTCGAGCCCCGTGGCCGGGAGGGCCTTTCTGTGCGGAGTTTGCACATTCTCCCCGTGTCCGTGTGGGTTTCCTCCGGGTGCTCCGGTTTCCCCCACAGTCCAAAGACATGCAGGTTAGGTTAACTGGTGACTCTAAATTGACCATAGGTGTGAATGGTTGTCTGTGTCTATGTGTCAGTCCTGTGATGACCTGGCGACTTGTCCAGGGTGTACCCCGCCTTTCGCCCGTAGTCAGCTGGGATAGGCTCCAGCTTGCCTGCGACCCTGTAGAACAGGATAAAGCGGCTAGAGATAATGAGATGAGATTTTATAAAGGGAGTCTCTTGAATTCAAATTATTTGATCATCTTAATCTGACATTGAAATTTTGCCATGTGAAAAAAAAAAGACAAGGACACTTATTTTTATTTTGACCGACATCAGAAATATGTTGAAAAAAATCCGTGAACCTAAAAATAAAAAATGGGTGGCCTAACTAATCATGGGTGTTTGTGAGCTCATGCATATGGAGATGGCTGAATAGTGCATTTTAGCGGTAAAACAACACACATATAACTTTCATATATAATTGACACTTCTCACAAGGACATAATTAAAAAATCATTATGCTAGACAACAGCTCTCAATGTAAATATACACCAAGAACTGAAGTAGTACCATTTCTGCAATCACTTCTCACTGTTCTTTCATGCAAGCTAAATCTTCTGGCATGTTAGTGGACAACTAAGATGTATAAAAATGAAATCTATACACACACCACAAACCTGAGGAATCCATTACACATACACATGATGCATGGCATTCATCTCACCCTTTGCTCTATTTATTCACTGTATATTTTAATTACCTGGCAAAGTAGCTGGGCCTCTTCTCCTTCTTCTCCATTTAGAAAAAGATGACTGATGACTCTTACAGATAAACAAGTCCAGCCCTCAGGTGCAGAAGTTTCAACTCCTGGCCAACACTTATTTATCTATAAAAGAAGGGAGACATATTTACGAAATATTTATGAAACCTTTAAATAGTACACGGAACTGAACCTAACCAGAGCAAAATTAGATATGTAAAAGGATTGTTAGTATGCTGGGATATTTGCTTGCTCAGCCCAGCTGGAATAATGCTATTTTCCTATATGAAAGCTAACACTGTTTGCTAACACTAAGAATACAGAATATCGCCCACTTTAGCAATTTGCCTGTATTATTAGCTGCTGAATAGATTAGATATTATCGAGCTAGCGTGGTTCTGTTGGTTAGCAAGATAACCAGGTTAATACAGACAGTAGCTTTGGAGAAAGGAGAAGCTAAACAGAAAACAATAACACCACAAATTCTTAATAGAAATCTTTTAACTTGTTTGCTCGCTTGCTAAAAGCTATTTTCAATACTCACTGACCAAGCTACATCTTCTTTCGAGTCACTGGTATAGTTTCCTCACACGGATCCCCGTCTCAGGTTATTAGCTGGATAGCTGCCTGAGGCTTTTCCCCTCCCCGTCGTCTTTTAACGTAACACAGGACCGCTGAAGAGATGTGTTTACACTAGAGTATTATCTAGCCAGCCTTTACGATGCTAACATGCCACGGCTAGTGTATTTATATCAAAATATAATGTTCACACCAAAAGCTAACGCAAACGGAAGTCCCAGTGTTAAACGTGTGTTTACAAATGTAATGTGTTTCTATGCGGACATGGTGATAGGCCGGAGTCTTCAAACTCCACCTTCTCCTACACCAGTATGGCCTGAGGGGTGTTGAACTTAATTCGGCGTCTTTACATCAGGGGGTAAAAGGTCTTTTTTTTGGGGGGGGGGAGAATAATTTTAAAACAGCTAACTAATGTTTCAAATTTGTCGTGATAGTCTGTATATAATATATAATCATTTGAATATATGGTATATTATGTGGCCAGACCTGACCATCAGAATGATATGTGATTCTTCTCCAAAGTTCTCTAGCATGTCTTTGCATTACAGTTTCCCTAATACTGGGATAAGACTACACAAATTTTGCCCTGTGTTGACAAGATTTTGTCATGGACAACAAAGTTCCAGCATCTGGCCCTAATAGGAACATCAGGAACAACGAACAGGCCTTGTAGTGTAACATAATCAAAGAACAGCAATATGGCCTCTAGGATGCCCCACAACACTCATCTCATCTCATTATCTCTAGCCACTTTATCCTGCCCCATAACACCCTAAAGAAAAATCTACCATATCGGATTTTTTTGTATTTTCTTGCCTAGTTTGATAAGTCTTACAATGTGTTTTTGATAGTCATGATTGACAGTTTCTTGACCTTCCTCCCCAACGATGTGTAAGGGGCCAAACTTGTAGTGTTGGCAGTCTCTCGACCAAGAATTTATGGCCATCATGGAATACAACAATATCATGTCGTCTGATCCTGGCGTTAACTGGAACTAAAGAGCTCGAACCTGTTCCAACACAACAAGCAAGCTCCCAAGCTTGCCAAGGTTGTAGTGGAAGTCAAGTCAACTCAAGTTTATTTCTATAGTGCTTTTAACAATAGACATTGTCACAAAGCAGCTTTACAGAGCGTTAATGACTTTAAACATAAGCTAATTGTATCCCAAATCTATCCCCAATGAGCAAGCCTTGAATTCTTCTTAGTGGAAGAATTCGTGGTCTGCACACAGCCCTGATGTCAACCCCACTGAACACCTTTAGGATGAATTAGAATGCCACCTGTGCACCAGACCTTCTTGCTGACATCAGTGCTCAGAAAGCCTTCTCAGAGTTGTTGAGGCCGAGAGGGGACTAAATAGCAAAGAGGGGACCAAACCTGTGTTAATACCAATGGTTGTGGAATGAGCACATATGGGTGTAATAGTTAGGTGTAATAGTTGTAATAATTAGTAATAGTCCACATACTTTTGTCCATATACTGTAATCATGTGGCAGCATGACCGTGCCATGGTGCTCGGTGCCAGATGGACTGGTTTGTGCATTTCTGAAATATCCTGGTATTTTCTACAGTTATGCAGCATGGTATGGAAGAAATGCATCCAGTCAGTGGGAGTTCTGCTTCTGGAAATGCCTTGTGGATGAGAGAGGTCAGAGGAGAATGACCAGGCTCATTCAAGCTGACAGGAAGGCCAAATAACTGTTTCCAGTCTTCTCCTGTCCTGTTTTGCTGAGACTGTGTCCACTGTAGCCTCAGATTCTTGTTCTCAAGATTTCAACATGCATTCTGGGATGTTTTTCTGCTTACCATGGTTGTAAAGAGTGGCTATTTCAGCTGCCATGGGCATCATATCATCCACAAAGCATTTTCACCTGAGGAACTGCTGCTCACTGGATGTTTTTTGTTTATCGCACCATTTTAAGTAAACTCTAGAGCTTGTTGAGTGATGAGCCTGATGAAATACTCCTGATTTTCCCATGTATGGAGTAGTGAATACCATTTTGAACAGTGCATCTGTATATGAATTCCTTCAGGAGAGAAAGAGAGAAAAGAGAGGCTGGTGAGACAACAACTACTGTATTTAAAGCTGTTATAATGAAATAATTCAGTTTAGCATCCAGTCAAGTTCACTGATGTAGAAAAAACTATCAAGACTCAAGTCAATTTATTATCTCCAGGAACCTGCTCATGCCACACATTACATTATCTAAAGCTATCTCTTAAACTAGAGAGTCAAACTTGTGGATAAGTGCCCTGGCCTTACAACAGTAAAATATCTCATCTCATCTCATTATCTCTAGCCGCTTTATCCTGTTCTACAGGGTTGCAGGCAAGCTGGAGCCTATCCCAGGTGACTATGGGCGAAAGGCGGGGTACACCCTGGACAAGTCGCCAGGTCATCACAGGGCTGACACATAGACACAGACAACCATTCACACTCACATTCACACCTACGGTCAAACATTTGAAGTTCTTCATACTTATATAATGTATGTAGCCTCAAAAAATAAGTCTGCCCAGTTAATTCCGTTACTTATTATTTACAGGCCCCTGGGGCCATATTCTGAGTTTCTTTCTGAATTTGCAGATTTTATCTCAGATCTGGTTATTTCCTTAGACAAAGCTTTAGTTGTCGGAGATTTTAATATTCACTTCTATAACCCAGAAGACCCTTTGAAAACAGTGTTTGTCCCCATTTTAGATTCAGTAGGGTTTAATCAGAATGTCATAGGACCGACCCATAATGGTGGTCACACCCTCGATCTAATGCTAACATTCGGGTTCAATGTAGAAAATATAGTCACACTTCCACAGTCTGAAGTTCTCAGATCATTATCTCATCTCATTCAAAATATGTTTGAGTAATAATATATACACCTCACCACGTTACTGTATTAAACGTACATTCACGTCAACTACTGCACAGAGCTTTATAAATGATCTCCCAGAGTTATCAACTTTGATTGGGTCACTGTCAGCCCCTGTAGAACTTGATCAGGTAACTGAATCCTTAGTCAGCGCTTCGCCATATTTTAGATAATGTAGCTCCTCTTAAATGGAAAATGGTCAGAGACAAAAAATTAGCACCCTGGTATAATGATGACACTCGCACTTTAAAACAGACCACTCGAAAACTGGAATGTAAATGGCATCAAACAAAATTGGTAGTGTTCAAATTAGCGTGGAAGGAGAGCTTCCTGAAGTATAGAAAAGCTCTTAGTGCTGCAAGATCAACATATCTCTCCTCCCTAATAGAAGATAACAAAAATAATCCTAGATTCCTATTTAATACTGTAGCAAAATTAACCAGGAATAAGTCCACTATAAACACATGTACACCTGTGTGCATGTGTTTCTATGTATGTAGTAGCAACGACTTCATGAATTTTTTTATGACAAAATTGAGAATATCCGACAAAAAAACTACTAATTTAAGGTCAGACAATGTAAGTGATCCTGTAGTTAACAATATAACTGTATCAGATCAGCAATTAGATTGTTTTACTCCCCTTAGAGAAACTGAATTACTTTCATTAATCTCTGCATCAAAAGCCTCAACTTGTGTACTAGATCCCTTACCTACACGTCTATTCAAACAGATAATACCTGAAGAAATTGAACTGCTTCTAAAAATAATAAATTATTCTCTTAGGATTGGCTATGTACCCAAATCCTTTAACTAGCAGTTATTAAACCCCTGATTTAAAAAACCTGACCTTGATCCCTGTCAGCTGTCCAATTATCAGCCAATATCAAACCTCCCCTTTATCTCCAAGATCCTTGAAAAAGCTGTGGCACAACAGTTATGCTCATATAGGAATAACATCCATGAAATGTATCAGTCAGGATTTAGACCTCATCATAGCACAGAGACAGCACTGGTTAAAGTAGTAAACGACCTACTGTTGGCATCTGCTCAGGGCTGTGTCTCACTGTTTGTGTTGCTTGACCTTTGTGCAGCATTTGATACCATGGATCATTCCATTCTTCTGGATAGACGAGAAAATGTTGTGGGAGTTAAGGGAACAGCCCTCTCCTGGCTCAGGTCTTATTTAACTGATCGCTATCAGTATGTTGATATAAATAGTGATATTTCTAAATGTACTGAGGTAAAGTTTGGTGTTCCACAAGGTTCTGTCTTGGGTCCACTGCTTTTTTCTTTATATATGTTACCTCTGGGTGATATTATTCATAAACATTGTATTAGTTTCCACTGTTATGCTGATGACACACAGTTGTATGTTTCTGCAAAACCTGATGAGAGACACCAGCTTAATAGAATTGAGGAATGTATAAAGGACATTAGACACTGGATGCTTATTAACTTCCGTCTGCTTAACTCTGACAAGACTGAAATACTCGTACTAGGACCACATACAACTAGAAGTAAGTTTTCTGATTACACAGTAACTCTGGATGGCCTTTCTATTTCTTCATGTGCAACAGTAAAAGACCTCGGAGTGATTATTGACCTCAGCCTTTCATTCGAAACTCACATTGATAACATTACCCAGATAGCTTTCTTTCATCTCAGAAACATTGCTAAGATAAGAAATTTAATGTCACTACATGACACGGAAAAACTAGTTCATGTATGTGTTACCTCCAGGTTGGATTATTGTAATGCCTTACTGTCTGGATGTTCCAATAAGTGCATAAACAAGCTCCAATTAGTTCAAAATGCAGCAGCAAGGGTCCTTACTAGAACTAGAAAATATGACCACATCACCCCTGTCTTATCCACACTGCATTGGCTCCCAATCAAATTTCGTACTGATTATAAAATACTACTATTGACCTTTAAAGCACTAAATGGTCTTGCACCACAGTACCCGAGTGAACTTCTGGTCCTCTATGACCCGCCACGCCTACTTAGATCAAAAGGTCAAGCCTTTAGTCAAGCCTTTTGTTAATGGTGTTTATGAGGTAAAGGAGTAGATCTGGAAGGTCCTCAGACATAGAGTGTTTTGGTAAACTGGGATGTAGGGATGCTGTCAGTCCCCACTCGCTTGCTCATTCGGGTTTGTTGATGGTGTAGTGGCTGGCCGCTTTATGTCCCAGGGCTCCCTCATGCCTATATTACCTTCTGGCTCTCCCCTTTTAGTTATGCTGTCATAGTTATTTGCCAGAGTCCCTGCTTGTACTCAGTGCAATATGTATACTGTTACTACTTATTGAGGTGACATTGGGCATACCTAACAACCTGTGTCCCCCCCTCCCCCAAAATCTGTCCCTCTGAGTTACATGTCGGTCCTGGGATTGAGATGCTGAACCTACCTGATTCATCCTGGTGCCCTGTGTCTGGTTGGAGTCTCATTGCATTGCTCCTGTGGAGGACAGCCCCATGTGGACAGTTGAAAGTCACACCTGGAGGACGCTCTGGACTCTTACAGTAATGCTTTTATGGCTGAGGACTACAGTTGACTTGCTAACTTTAGGACTACAGTCGTCATGAACAGTTTAGCACTCAAATTTCCATCAATGAAGAGTTTATAACATCAACGAAACTGACTTCATGTTAAAACTGTTAATGTTATAGTCATGTTGTCTGTTGTTGCCCAAATGAGGATGGGTTCCCTTTTGAGTCTGGTTCCTCTCGAGGTTTCTTCCTCATGTCGTCTGAGGGAGTTTTTCCTTGCCACTGTTGCCAGAGGCTTGCTAATTGGGGATAGATTAGGAATAAAATTAGCTTGTGTTTTAAGTCATTCAAATTCTGTAAAGCTGCTTTGCGACAATGCTTATTGTTAAAAGCGCTATACAAATAAACCTGACTTGACTTTGCAAAGTCAACTGAAATTTTCAAATTTTTTTTATTGTGCATGTCATTTTCCTATGTCTCGCAAGAACAATATCATGTGGACGAGATGTGATCATTTCACATCAGTGCTGAGGGTCGCTTTTCTCAGTTTTGGCACCAAATATCCTACCTCTTGAGGTAAACAGTATGGCCCTACGGAAATAGCTGAATGCGATGAGCTTTAACTAATTAGCATAATTATGGAACTGCGTCACACCAAGATGGTGACGCATGGAAAACATTGTGACTCTGCATTGACCTCGGAGAGTTTTGAGTAACAGGGACATAGTTTGTGGTTGACATTCGCAAACAGATCTGTGAAACAAAAGACGAATATATCTTTTCTCTATTACTGCTTTTATGTTATTGTTTCTTTCTCTGCAAGATCAAAGCATTAAGTGTATAACGCCATACTTGCTACCATGGAGTCAAGCCCATGCATTCTAAGGCTAAGATACAGTGGTGCTTGAAAGTTTGTGAACCCTTTAGAATTATCTATATTTCTGCATAAATATGACCCAAAACATCATCAGATTTTCAAAGTCTTAAAAGTAGATAAAGAGAACCCAGTTAAACAAATGAGACAAAAATCTTATACTTGGTCATTTATTTACTGAGGAAAATGATCCAATATTGCATATCTGTGAGTGGCAAAAGTATGTGAACCTTTAGGATTAGCAGTTAATTTGAAGGTGAAATTAGAGTCAGGTGTTTTCAATCAATGGGATGACAATCAGGTGTGAGTGGGCACCCCATTTTATTTAAAGAACAGGATCTATCAAAGTCTGATCTTCACAACACGTTTGTGGAAGTGTATCATGGCACAAACAAAGGATATTTCTGAGGACCTCAGAAAAAGTGTTGTTGATGCACATCAGGCTGGAAAAGGTTACAAAACCATCTCTAAAGAGTTTGGACTCCACCAATCCACAATCAGACAGATTGTGTACAAATGGAGGAAATTCAAGACCATTGTTACCCTCCCCAGGAGTGGTCGACCAACAAAGATCACTCCAAGAGCAAGGCATGTAATAGTTGGCGAGG
Source organism: Neoarius graeffei (assembly GCF_027579695.1). Lineage (NCBI taxonomy): Eukaryota > Metazoa > Chordata > Actinopteri > Siluriformes > Ariidae > Neoarius > Neoarius graeffei. The sequence goes on from NC_083570.1 coordinate 28,394,707, forward strand.
TCACAAAGGACCCCAAGGGTAACTTCTAAGCAACTGAAGGCCTCTCTCACATTGGCTAATGTTAAATGTTCATGAGTCCACCATCAGGAGAACACTGAGCAACAATGGTGTGCATGGCAGGGTTGCAAGGAGAAAGCCACTGTTCTCCAAAAAGAACATTGCTGCTCGTCTGCACTTTGTTAAAGATCACGTGGAAAAGCCAGAAGGCTATTGGAAAAATGTTTTGTGGATGGATGAGACCAAAATATAACTTTTTGGTTTAAATGAGAAGTGTTATGTTTGGAGAAAGGAAAACACTGCATTCCAGCATAAGAACCTTATCCCATCTGTGAAACATGGTGGTGGTAGTATCATGGTTTGGGCCTGTTTTGCTGCATGTGGGCCAGGACGGCTTGCCATCATTGATGGAACAATGAATTCTGAATTATACCAGCAAATTCTAAAGGAAAATGTCAGGACATCTGTCCATGAACTGGATCTCAAGAGAAGGTGGGTCATGCAGCAAAACAACAGCCCTAGCACACAAGTTATTCTACCAAAGAATGGTTAAAGAAGAATAAAGTTAATGTTCTGGAATGGCCAAGTCAAAGTCCTGACCTTAATCCAATTGAAATGTTGTGGAAGGACATGAAGCAAGCAGTTCATGTGAGGAAACCCACCAACATCCCAGAGTTGAAGCTGCTCTGTACGGAGGAATGGGCTAAAATTCCTCCAAGCTCGTGTGCAGGACTGATCAACAGTTACTGGAAATGTTTAGCTGCAGTTATTGCTGCACAAGGGGGTCACACCAGATACTGAAAGCAAAGGTTCACTTACTTTTGCCACTCATAGATATGCAATATTGGATCATTTTCCTCAATAAATAAATGACCAAGTATAATATTTTTGTCTCATTTGTTTAACTGGTTCTCTTTATCTACTTTTAGGACTTGTGTGAAAATCTGATGATGTTTTAGTTCATATTTATGCAGAAATATAGAAAATTCTAAAGGGTTCACAAACTTTCAAGCACCACTGTAGCTAAGCGCTAGCTAGAATGATTATCTGTCGAGAAAAATGACATCATCTAACCTTGCTCTATCTTGCAGTTGCACTCACTAGGCAGGCTTTCCTTTTCTTTTCCGCTAGCTTTTAGCTGGCAGGAGAGCGGAGTGTGCCACGTTTGCCCATGCTGACTTGTTTTGGTTAAAAGTCGATCAAAAACGCCCCATGGTGGTCACATGATATTGTTGCTCACTTGCTTCGGTAATCTCTGGAATCGTAAAATGCGGGACATGTTTTATCTTAGCAAAACATTTACACATAGGATACACGGTGTGTGCAGCAGCAAAACATCGACACTCTAACAGCAACAGAAATAGAACATTTTGCCCAGAATTCAAGTTTGAAGTCAGAACCTTTAACTGTTAGCCTGTTTTTCTTTGCTAATACCAAGTTAGATTAACATCAATTCCAGTAGCTAAGATAAACTGGCTAGGTAGCAAGATAAATCTAGCTAATGGTAAATATAAAATACAACTCCGATTCCAAAAAAGTTGGGACAATGTACAAATTGTAAATAAAAACGGAATGCAATGATGTGGAAGTTTCAAAATTCCATATTTTATTCAGAATAGAACATAGATGACATATCAAATGTTTAAACTGAGAAAATATATCATTTAAAGAGAAAAATTAGGTGATTTTAAATTTCATGACAACAACACATCTCAAAAAAGTTGGGACAAGGCCATGTTTACCACTGTGAGACATCCCCTTTTCTCTTTACAACAGTCTGTAAACGTCTGGGGACTGAGGAGACAAATTGCTCAAGTTTAGGGATAGGAATATTAACCCATTCTTGTCTAATGTAGGATTCTAGTTGCTCAACTGTCTTAGGTCTTTTTTTGTCGTATCTTCCGTTTTATGATGCGCCAAATGTTTTCTATGGGTGAAAGATCTGGACTGCAGGCTGGCCAATTCAGTACCCGGGCCCTTCTTCTACGCAGCCATGATGCTGTAATTGATGCAGTATGTGGTTTGGCATTGTCATGTTGGAAAATGCAAGGTCTTCCCTGAAAGAGACGTCGTCTGGATGGGAGCATATGTTGCTCTAGAACCTGGATATACCTTTCAGCATTGATGGTGTCTTTCCAGATGTGTAAGCTGCCTATGCCACACGCACTAATGCAACCCCATACCATCAGAGATGCAGGCTTCTGAACTGAGCGCTGAGAACAACTTGGGTCATCCTTCTCCTCTTTAGTCCGAATGACACGGCGTCCCTGATTTCCATAAAGAACTTCAAATTTTGATTCGTCTGACCACAGAACAGTTTTCCACTTTGCCACAGTCCATTTTAAATGAGCCTTGGCCCAGAAAAAATGTCTGCACTTCTGGATCATGTTTAGATATGGCTTCTTCTTTGAACTATAGAGTTTTAGCTGGCAATGGCGGATGGCACGGTGAATTGTGTTCACAGATAATGTTCTCTGGAAATATTCCTGAGCCCATTTTGTGATTTCCAATACAGAAGCATGCCTGTATGTGATGCAGTGCCGTCTAAGGGCCCGAAGATCACAGGCACCCAGTATGGTTTTCCGGCCTTGACCCTTACGCACAGAGATTCTTCCAGATTCTCTGAATCTTTTGATGATATTATGCACTGTAGATGATGATATGTTCAAACTCTTTGCAATTTTACACTGTCAAACTCCTTTCTGATATTGCTCCACTATTTGTTGGCGCAGAATTAGGGGGATTGATGATCCTCTTCCCATCTTTACTTCTGAGAGCCGCTGCCACTCCAAGATGCTCTTTTTATACCCAGTCATGTTAATGACCTATTGCCAATTGACCTAATGAGTTGCAATTTGGTCCTCCAGCTGTTCCTTTTTTGTACCTTTAACTTTTCCAGCCTCTTATTGCCCCTGTCCCAACTTTTTTGAGATGTGTTGCTGTCATGAAATTTCAAATGAGCCAGTATTTGGCATGAAATTTCAAAATGTCTCACTTTCGACATTTAATATGTTATCTATGTTCTATTGTGAATACAATATCAGTTTGAGATTTGTAAATGATTGCATTCCATTTTTATTTACAATTTGTACTTTGTCCCAACTTTTTTGGAATCGGGGTTGTATTTCATGATACAGTTGGGTCCATAAATATACAGTATACAATGACAATTGTTGTAATTTTGCCTCTGTACACCAACACAGTGGATTTGAAATGAACCAAGATGTGACTGAAGTATAGACTTTAATTGAAAGGGTTTAACAAAAAAATTGCATTAACCATTTTAAAATTACAGCCATTTTCTACATAGTCCCTCCATTTTCACAGGCCTAAAAGTAATTGGACAAACTAACAATTATAAATATCCGGATTATTTTTAATACTTTGATGCAATACTTGGATGCAAATCCTTTGCAGTCAATGACTGTCTGAAGTAATCACTAAATGCTGAGTTTCCTCTTTTGAGATGCTTTGCCAGGCCTCGATTCTTTGTTTTGCAACATTTGACAGAATTTTACAAAGACTGTCTCACTGTCTGAATACTTATGGACCCCAGCTGTAGTTTTCTAAATAGCTTCATGTATATGATCAGCATACGAAGAGATTAAAATTATGTTTTCAGGCAAAACCCCCCCAAAAACTAAAAGATACTTTTTTCTTTTTTTAAAGATATATTTGAAAAAAATATTTTTTAAATATGAAAATACACATTTTAAAATATATTTGAAAAAAATATTTTTAAAATGTTTTTGGCTGGATACTTCCACTTTTAACTGATTATGATTTTGTCAAATAAATATAATGAAGTAGCTGAGGTTGAGGAACTTGAAGTTCATAAGTTATGTTATTAAAATTCTATTTGTTACAGAAACCGCAACAAAGAGCAGTAAACGTATACAGATACAAATAATGCCATTGTGTTACACCCCTAGTTTACGTTGGCTCCCTCTGGCACAATATCGCTGATAAAGTTATTTTACGTATTATGTCACCTGATTAGAAATGATTTCAGACTGTACTTTCACTCGCAGGTAAGATACAATTTTATATGTAAACGTTATGTTTATCTGAAACTGAAACCACATTTAAAACAAATGGTGGTTAACATGTCTCAGATAGCAGACAGTTTCAAGCTATATATGGTTAGGTTTAGACATATAAGCATCAGTTAAGGCAATGGCACCTGTACTGTGGCCTAATAGTGGTGTGAATCACGTTCCATGTCGTTTCAGTTATGGTCTTTCAAAGTTGTGAAAACATCCTCAGTCAATCTTACATGATGGATTTATCAGTCCCTTGCTGATTGGGAATAGGAAAAGCAGTAGAACTGGCAAGGATGGAGGAATTCCAGAATGAAGATTGACATTAACTTGTTGACTAGACAATTCAGCTAAAACAAAAGAAGAAGCCTTTGTCACACATACACTCAAGCACAAACTTAAGCACACAGTGAAATGTCTCCTCTGCATTTAACCCATCTGAAGCAGTGAACACACACCCAGAGCAGAGGGCAGCTATGCTACAGTGTCTGGGGACCAGTTGGGAGTTTGGTGCCTTGTTCAAGGGCACTTCAGCCCAACCTCAGGCCATGGCTGTCCCATGTTAACCTAACCACGTCTTTGAACTGTGAGGGAAATCAGAGCACCCAGAGGAAACCCACGCAGACATGGGGAGAACATGCAAACCACATAGAAAGACCCCCGTCGGGTGCTGGGCTTGAACCCAGTACCTTCTTACTGTGAAGCAAGTGTTAACCACTACACCACTGTGTTGCAAAAGAACATGACCAAAACTAGAATCATCTAAAATACTATGCACATAAGCCTACAGTGAACCAATTATAAAACACTAAACATCCAGAACTCTAATGGAGAAAATGAGAAATTACATACTTGACAAGTTCATAACTTACAATGCTTTAATAAAGATATAAACTACAAAGCATTGCATCAAGTCTGTACTTCCTAAAAATAGTAATCAATTTTCAAACATCAATATAGTATTAGCCTTGCTTATGATAAAGACCATGTGCCAAGACAGGGGTAGGTTTTATAGGTATTGTGTCCAAAACACATTAAAACTGAAAGAACACCCACCCACCCAGTGTGTGTGTGTGTATATATATATATATTAATTTATACACATGTATATATAAAAAAGACCTCCCAAAGGAGGGGCAAGTGGGGTATATTATATAAAATATATCCACATTCACTGGATATGACCAATCGTATGCTCTGATTGGCTACTCTACTACTAGGCTATCAGCTCGTACACCATGAGTAGAGAAAAACAAAATGGCAGTGTTTTGCTGAACCAACAGAGGATGAGAAAACCTCTACTTGAAAACAAACCCCCAAGAAATACAAAAAGGAAAAAAAAAGCAACAAAATATGGAGAGTATTTGATTGTAAGAACATTTTTTTTTAATTTTTCAAGAATTATTATAGCATTTTCACAAATTCCTACTGTCATTTAACTGTTTTTTTCATCTCATTATCTCTAGCCGCTTTATCCTTCTACAGGGTCGCAGGCAAGCTGGAGCCTATCCCAGCTGACTATGGGCGAAAGGCAGGGTACACCCTGGACAAGTCGCCAGGTCATAACAGGGCTGACACAGACAACCATTCACACTCACACCTACGGTCAATTTAGAGTCACCAGTTAACCTAACCTGCATGTCTTTGGACTGTGGGGGAAACCGGAGCACCCGGAGGAAACCCACGCGGACACGGGGAGAACATGCAAACTCCACACAGAAAGGCCCTCGCCGGCCACGGGGCTCGAACCTGGACCTTCTTGCTGTGAGGCGACAGCACTAACCACTACACCTCCGTGCCGCCCTAACTGTTTTTTTTACATACTTAATTTAAAATTTGTTGACTATTTTTAGACTAGTTCAAAAGCTCAAAGAAGCTTGAAAATTACATACTTGAAATGTCCAAGGAAGAATGAAATAAATGTCTAAAGCTATTCTATACCTCGGCACAACGGCACTTTCTACAAAAAAACCCAACACTAAAGTCAATTCATGCAGCAATCGATAGGTTTTTAAGAAGTGGAAATGATTTTTGTCGGATGTTTTGTATAAAGTTTTTATTTATCAAATTATCAAAAATAAAAATGGACTGTTTCTTAAAATCCAGTGAATGTAGATATAATAAAATAATTCCACTCAATCTTGCTACACGCGTTGTTGGCTATCAGCTCATGTACAACTTGATTTCAAGGAATAAATAAATAAAATATTACACACTGTCAAAAATAGTCAACAAATGTGTGTGTGTGTAATTTTATATATATATATATATATATATATATATATATATAAAAATAAAAGATGAGAGGTCTGTAATTTTCAACATAGGTACACTTCAACTATGAGTGACAGAATGGGGGGAAAGAATCCAGAAAGTCACATTGTAGGATTTTTAATGAATTAGTTGGTAAATTCCTCGGTAAAATAAGTATTTGGTCACCTACAAACAAGCAAGATTTCTGGCCCTCACAGACCTGTAACAACTTCTTTAAGAGGCTCCTCTGTCCTCCACTCATTACCTGTATTAAAGGAACAGTCCACCGTACTTCCATAATGAAATATGCTCTTATCTGAATTGAGACGAGCTGCTCCGTACCTCTCCGAGCTTTGCGTGACCTCCCAGTCAGTCAGACGCGCTGTCACTCCTGTTAGCAATGTAGCTAGACTCAGTATGGCCAATGGTATTTTTTGGGGCTGTAGTTAGATGCGACCAAACTCTTCCGCGTTCTTCCTGTTTACATAGGTTTATATGACCAGTGATATGAAACAAGTTCAGTTACACAAATTGAAACGTAGCGATTTTCTATGCTATGGAAAGTCCGCACTATAATGACAGGCGTACTAACACCTTCTGCGCGCTTCGGCAGCGCATTGATACGGAGCTCAGATATGAATGCACTGTCGAAGCGCGCAGAAGGTGTTAGCCTGTCATTATAGTGCGGACTTTCCATAGCATAGAAAAACGGTACATTTCAATTTGTGTAACTGAACTTGTTTCATAAATCACTGGTCATATAAACCTATGTAAACAGGAAAAACATGGAAGAGTTTGGTCGCATCTAACTACAGCCCCAAAAAATACCATTGGCCATACTGAGTCTAGCTACATTGCTAACAGGAGTGACAGCGCGTCTGACTGACTGGGAGGTCGCGCAAAGCTCGGAGAGGTACGGAGCAGCTCGTCTCAATTCAGATAAGAGCATATTTCATTATGGAAGTACGGTGGACTGTTCCTTTAATGGCACCTGTTTGAACTCGTTATCAGTATAAAAGACACCTGTCCACAACCTCAAACAGTCACGCTCCAAACTCCACTATGGCCAAGACCAAAGAGCTGTCAAAGGACACCAGAAACAAAATTGTAAACCTGCACCAGGCTGGGAAGACTGAATCTGCAATAGGTAAGCAGCTTGGTGTGAAGAAATCAACTGTGGGAGCAATTATTAGAAAATGGAAGACATACAAGACCACTGATAATCTCCCTCGATCTGGGGCTCCACGCAAGATCTCACCCCGTGGGGTCAAAGTGATCACAAGAACGGTGAGTAAAAATCCCAGAACCACACGGGGGGACCTAGTGAATGACCTGCAGAGAGCTGGGACCAAAGTAACAAAGGCTACCATCAGTAACACACTACGCCGCCAGGGACTCAAATCCTGCAGTGCCAGATGTGTCCCCCTGTTTAAGCCAGTACATGTCCAGGCCCGTCTGAAGTTTGCTAGCGAGCATTTGGATGATCCAGAAGAGGATTGGGAGAATCTCATATGGTCAGATGAAATCAAAATAGAACTTTTTGGTAAAAACTCAACTTGTTGTGTTTGGAGGAGAAAGAATGCTGAGTTGCATCCAAAGAACACCATACCTACTGTGAAGCATGGGGGTAGAAACATCATGCTTTGGGGCTGTTTTTCTGCAAAGGGACCAGGATGACTGATCCGTGTAAAGGAAAGAATGAGAATGAATGGGGCCATGTATCGTGAGATTTTGAGTGAAAACCACCTTCCATCAGCAAGGGCATTGAAGATGAAACGTGGCTGGGTCTTTCAGCACGACAATGATCCCAAACACACCGCCCGGGCAACGAAGGAGCGGCTTCGTAAGAAGCATTTCAAGGTCCTGGAGTGGCTTAGCCAGTCTCCAGATCTCAATCCCATAGAAAATCTTTGGAGGGAGTTGAAAGTCTGTGTTGCCCAGCGACAGCCCCAAAACATCACTGCTCTAGAGGAGATCTGCATGGAGGAATGGGCCAAAATACCAGCAACAGCGTGTGAAAACCTTGTGAAGACTACAGAAAATGTTTGACCTCTGTCATTGCCAGCAAAGGGTATATAACAAAGTATTGAGATGAACTTTTGTTATTGACCAAATACTTATTTTCCACCATAATTTGCAAATAAATTCTTTAAAAAATCAGACAATGTGATTTTATGGATTTTTCTTTTCTCATTTTGTCTCTCATAGTTGAGGTATACCTATGATGAAAATTACAGGCGCCTCTCATCTTTTTAAGTGGGAGAACTTGCACAATTGGTGACTGACTAAATACTTTTTTGCCCCAGTGTGTGTGTTATAAAAAATACACACACATTTTATAAATATATAAAAAAAAAAAGTGTGTATATAATTTTTTTTTTGAGAAAATTATGGGGGGAAAAAAAGGGTGATTCAGATCACAGACATTAAGACCAAAGTCAACAATATGGCTTTGTGGCCCAAGACTAAAGACCACAATACAAGTGTGCATTTCATCAGAATATGTTGTAATATTCAGTTACAAAAAGAAAATAGCAAATTCATCCAAATTATTTTTTTTTATAAATTAACTGGACTAGCTTTTAGTTTCTTCAAGCTGCTGTCTAATTGGTCACTTTCTTCAAAATGATCACATACTAGACTACTACAAAAATAAATAATCTTGACATATCTTTTGTCGCCTTGTGATGACCTGGCGACTTGTCCAGGGTGTACCCTGCCTTTCGCCCGTAGTCAGCTGGGATAGGCTCCAGCTTGCCTGCAACCCTGTAGAACAGGATAAAGCGGCTAGAGATAATGAAATATCTTTTGTCTTATTTTCTTTCCAATTTAGGCAAAATCAAAGTGCCATGTTACAAAAATTTTATATAATTTTTACATTAGCTTATATACAAAGTTCTAGCTAGATTTATTCATAAAGCTTTAATGAGGACAATTTTAAAGCCAAATACACTCCGATCCATCTCAGACATATCTAAATCTGGTTCACAGAGAAAAGGGAGAAAAAAAAAATCCAACACACACACCTTGACTCACTCATTATGCTACATTGTGCAAAAGCACAATATACCCATTTAAAGTAAACATTTAGCTAGAATACTAACAATGTTTTAAATTTGTGCACTCAAATTATATATTATGAGCAGTCAAAGAAAATTGTTAGTGAGTCAGACTGGGTAAACTGACTGATAAATTAACAGATTTATCTTCAAACAAACCAGAGACCATTTGCAAACAAAAGCTGGATAGCACAAGAAAAAAAAAAAAGCCCAAATAAAACTAATTAGCCAACAACAGGAGAATACCTAACTCACGTTAAGAGAATATCCACAAACAAGTCTCGCTAGCATCAGAAGAATATTCCCAAACAATAATAACTAGCTAATTCGTGAAACTTCCTAAACAAATATTCCCAAACAAAAGTAACTAATTATCATGACTTAAGTTCCCCAGGCGGCACGGTGGTGTAGTGGTTAGCGCTGTCGCCTCACAGCAAGAAGGTCCGGGTTCGAGCCCCGTGGCCGGCGAGGGCCTTTCTTTGTGGAGTTTGCATGTTCTCCCCGTGTGGGTTTCCTCCGGGTGCTCCGGTTTCCCCCACAGTCCAAAGACATGCAGGTTAGGTTAACTGGCGACTCTAAATTGACCGTAGGTGTGAATGTGAGTGTGAATGGTTGCCTGTGTATGTGTCAGCCCTGTGATGACCTGGCGACTTGTCCAGGGTGTACCCCGCCTTTCGCCCGTAGTCAGCTGGGATGGGCTCCGGCTTGCCTGCGACCCTGTAGAAGGATAAAGCGGCTAGAGATAATGAGATGAAGTTCCCCAAACAAAGCTAGCCACCATTAGGAGACTATCCCCAAACAAAAGTAATCAGCTAAGATTCGTGAAAAATCCACAAAGTCAGCTTGCTTTTGGAAAATATCCCCAAAACAGAACCATCTTGGCAACATTAGTGAAAATCCTGAAATAAAGCTAGCTAGCATTAACAGACCATCTCTAACCAAAACTAACTAGCTTAGATAAATGAAACTCTACAAAGCTAGTAGGAACAGAATAAACAACAAAAATCCACAAACAAAGCCAGCTAGCATTAACAGACTATCCCTAAACAAAACTAAGTAGCATAGATCAGCCAACAAAGCTTACTTTTGTGTTAAAATATTCTCCAAATGCAAGCTTTGTTGGCTGATCTATGCTACTTAATTTTGTTTAGGGATAGTCTGTTAATGCTAGCTGGCTTTGTGTTAAAATATTCTCCAAATGCAAGTAGCCAAAATGAGTGGACACCCCACCCCACACCGGTAGCAACCATTATAAGAATATTCCCAAACAAAACTAATAACATTTGCTAAAACCGCTCCCTTTCCAAAAACAAAAGCTAATCATGAAAATTGCCAAAGCTAGCATTATTATTTGCTAGTATTAGGAGAATAAACACAAACAAAAAGTGACTCGCTAACATGAGTAAAATCCACAAAGAAAGCTAGCTAGCATTAGGAGAATATTCCCAAACAACTAATTAGCATGAGGGGACTATTTCCACACAAAAATAATCAGCTAACATTAGTGGAAAAAACACCATCTTTTGAAATTACCCACACTAAAGCTGGCTAGCTAACATCGGAAAACGTGTGCCCATGTCACATCACTTGATTCACTCAATTTGGGGGAAAAACTGAGCTGGCCGAATTTATTTATTACTGTTTTTTTTGGTTGGGGCTGGACACTTATCCTAAAAAGCATGATATTGGGTACAGTTATCTATCTAGTTGCAACTGTTTTACTTGGTCATTAAAATGACATGATTATTTTTGAAGTAACAGCAACATATTTTGGCTGCATATACAGTACTACACTAATGTGGAAGACCAGAAATAATGCTGAAGGTAATTTACAGAAACAACAGGACAAAAGAGGAAACATGAGAATGAGTTGCCTATACAAATGCTATTATGCAGAAAAAGGAAAAAATAATCACTGTGATAAGCACATGAAAATGTTTTATACATTGCTAACAGTCTTTGATGTGTTTGTTGGCATGGTTTGGCGTGGCCTGGAGGACGTTTGGGATACAGGACAGACTCAGCGGCCCTGCATGTCAGCACTGTTTGGGGACTGACTGGCGTTTAGGTACTGCCAGCTGAAAAAAGCCAAAATTGTAACAGCAGAAAGATAAATATGTGAGAAGTGATGGGCACGGGAGGGCAGCACTGCCTTGGAAAGTGTCTTTTCCTGAATCATGCTGAGTAGACATAGAGTGCTGGCCCGCGACGGATCAGACAGGGACACTTTCTGCAGGATCTAAAGGGAGAGCAGGAGGATTACACTCGATTAGGATTAGGAGGACAAGAAACAGTTGGTGGGAAATAACTTGTTTACTGTTCATCAGACTGGGAAAGCGCTTGTTGCTTAGAGATTGGAAATATACAGTATGCTTCACAACCAAAAATAATGAACATGGGTGTTAAAGCAAAAAATAAGAATACTGTACTTATTTAAAAAAACAACAACAACAACAACAAAAAAAAACTACAGAATAAAGTCTCTGCTTCTAAAGTGTCTTATCTGTTCCTCCCAAAAATCTGGTCAGTGTAGATTTGTACCCAAGACCTAAACAAACATTCTTTCAACACACTTGGTCCTGTTCGCATTTACTCTTCTAATCATTACAGTATTCAGATGTAATCTCACTATCCAGTGTCACCTAGAAGCAAATGGGATCCCTTTGAGTCCAGTTCCTTTGAAGATTCCTGTCTCATGTTGTCTCAGGGAGTTTCTTTGTCACTGTTGCATCTGACTCGCAACCAGATTTCTGTAAAGCTGCTTTGTACCTATTTCTATTATGAAAAGCATTATACAAATATAACTGAATTGACTTTCCTGATGCAAATTTGGCTAAACTTACATCCAGAAAAAGGAATATGCATTCAAATGGAAGTGTACAGAGTTTTTATCATTTTCTAAAAAACAAAGTCTGATCTCTGAACAGAAGATTTACCAAACTGGAACATCAGATGGTTCAGTACAAGACACACACATTAATTATTTCAGTGAATCAGAACCAGCCATTTCTGCTTTACACTTGCTGGTAAGGTTGCATCTTTCTATCCTTCAAATTATTTAAAGGCGCAGAAATATTACCATTAGTACAGAGTATCTACTTAATATGCAAATACAATAAATGTACACTGTTTTAAGGCCTCACCTCTTGGCTGTACTGTGCAATCATACTCTGTACAGCTTGCATATTGGTGGCCTCCATCATCAGAGTGACAGCCTGCCCCTTCCTGATCTTCACCACCCCCTGAAACACCAGTGGGTTGTTGTAGCAAGCAGAGAGAGTCGCTATTGCCATCACCTGGTGACAGAGACACATTACATTCTGCATTTTGGTGGAGTTGAACTGCAATAACATGCAATGGATCTATTCCCATCCCATGTCCCATTTCCACTCAATGTAATGCTAAAATTATTTTCTTCTCCAACATTCCATTTTCCGATCACTTTTTAAAAGTGACTTCAGTCATTTCTAACGCATCTGTTTTTCATACAACATACCTGCTTTTCTGGACAAATTATGTTTTCTGATAAGAAAGATAGATCATTATGATCATAAATGCTAGAAAACCAGATAAAATAGGATGACTCAATAAGGAGATCTACAAACAAGACTGCAAAGAGTGCATACTAGTATGCAAAAGTTTGGAATCGCTAGGAAATTGCTTGGGTTTTGAACAAGAATTTATACTTTTTAAAATCCATCTAGCATTGTTAAAAACATCCTCACATTCCCACCAATATTAAACGACAGCTACCAACATGTACTATGCCATCTACCCTCTTCCACATTCATGAGCTCACAGATGCCCATAATTGGCTAGTGTCACAGGGTGTGTTATCATACCCTTCTACACAGAGAGCATGACCAATTTTGCTCCACCAGCTCTCAGCAACAGATTTTCTGCTCTTGCCGATATTCCATCAAGGATTAGGTGAATGCGTTCCTGTTGAGTGCCAAAGAATCCTCCAAGTAAACGGAGTGATATTTTGGATTAACACCACAGACTCCAAACATTTCTGTTGTTTTAACAATCAGAATCAGAAAAAGCTTTATTGCCAAGTAATTGTTGCAGCTACAAGGAATTTGGCTTGAAGGTGCTAAATAAATAAATACTAAATAAGACATTATATTCTAAATAAAGGAGCTACATAAAATGGTCTATACTAAGAAATAAGTAATAAAATAAACAAGATAGAAATAAGATAAACTAAATAAACAACTGTGCAAGCACACAAATGGACGTAATAGTTGGCTTAGGATTTGAGATGCTACTTGGGACCAGTAGAAATCAGGCTTGTGTGTGTACATGTGAAAGAAAAAGGTATTAAGATGGCTTGGCAACTATAGTCCAGCTTTGTGCCTGGCTAGTTTGTGATCCACTGCTGGTTGGCATGGAGTGGTTACTGAAGATGAATGGCTAGATGGAAGTTTTAGTAAAATTTCCCACACTTTTTTGGAGTCGAGATATTAAAAAAAAAAAAAATCCCATTGCCTTGATTATCATGTTTAATCCAAGTTCTCTCCAAATGAAAAAGATACCATAAAAGCTGTATTATATCTGGAGTGCAGCAGTATGGCAGGCCCACCTGAGGGATGGCACAAAAGTTGAAGACACTCTGGTTGCGGAGACGGGAAAGATAAGCAATGACATCAGGAACATGGCGTAGAGCATCTGTCACCAACAGGTTAAGGCAGGCCAGAGCTGAGCTCAGGTGCTGTGGCTGAGAAAAGTCTTCCAAATGACAGGCAAACTGACTCCATGCCTGTTGCATATACACACACACACACTGCAATTAGTGCAAACATAGTATATTCAATAACCAGTAACTCTGCATTTCACTGTAACTCTTAAAAACAACCCTTTGTTGCAAGTATTAAGGTCCATGGCCTGAAGTTCATATTGTTTGTTTTTTTAACCATTTCTTTGGAGAGATAACTTCATCTCTGTTGCCATAACATGACTTAATGTGGGCTGTATAACTCCAGCTTCTCTCACTTTAGTCTGAAATTAATTATAAAAAAAAAGTTATACAACACTGTCATGCTTAAATAAAAGAAAGCAAAAAAAGAAATATAGTAACCTGATATATGTATTAGAAATGCCACAAGAAAAAAAAAACAAAAAAACAACAACAACTCACTTTTGTCTCACACAGAGACGCTCACGAGGGCCCCCTTGTCTTCTGTCAAGGTAAATATTTTAGGTTAAGTAATGTACCTCTACATTACAACTCTCAGTATACCTAGCCACAGTGCCCTCCACAAATTATTGGCACCCATTGTAAAGATTAGTAAAAGGGTTTACTAAATTAATTTAAAAAAAAATTCCAACCTTTAATTGAAATAAATTTATTCAGAGAAAAACAAATTCCTCACCCATAAATAATTATTTTCAACAAAAACACATGTGCCACTATTATTAGCACCCCTGGAAACTATCGTGAACACAAACTTTTGAGTTGATTGGGAGTGTGTAGGAACTTTCAAGCTGTAATCCATGACTTCCTGATTAACTGGGGTATAAATATAAGGTGCAACAGAGGCAAAATTCCCTTACATTAGATTTTTCCCTTAATCTTTATAAGGGGTGCCAATAATCGTGGAGGGCACTGTAAATTTATTAGAGATGTAGCAGAAACATTCTGCCCACAAATGGTCAAAAACTCGGTTTTTTGCCAAAGGACAACCCCAGGGTTTCCCCAGGTTTGACCACCATAAATTTAAGACTTTAAGACCTTTTTAAGACCACTTAAATGAGAATTAAGACCTACATCGCACCCATTATGCGGTCGTAGAACACCAGATCAAATTCCCAATAATGACAAATGTTTCAAGTAAAAATACTTTTATTATAAAAAGTTATATACTTAAGTCATTATGTGCATTGCTTGTCGAATCTTCACATTCAAGACAAAAAACCAAGTCTAAACCTGGAAGAAAGGAGCACAACGTAGGGTCCACGTCATGGCCTTAAAGGTACACAAAAATGCAATGGGCATACCAACACATTAATGCCAAAGGTGTGCACTCACCAGTCAAAAACCCAAACTGAGGACCTCACTCGAGGCCTAAAGAACTATCTCTGAACTAATTATGACCATGCACCCAGAGATGATCTTAAAATAAAAAAAGTGATGTGGGTGTATTTTTTTTTTAAATAAAATATCAAAACATTCACAACACTCTAAACAGACAAACCCTTTGTCTTAGTTTCCCAGCACTTGCTTCAACCATTTTACATTTTGTACCCTTGTAAATGAGGGAGGAAGAGAGATACAGAGGGGCACAGATAGATAAGAGACGAGGGGGATAGATGGGAAGAGAGATAGATCGATAGAAAAGAGGTAAGCCAAAAGTCTCTTAAAGGTGCACAAAAATGCGATTGGCGTACCAATACATTGGTACAATGGTGTGCACTCACCAGCCAAAAAGCCAAACCGAGGGCCCAACTCAAGGCCTAACGAACGGTCTCTAAACTAATTATGACCATGCACCCAGAGATGATAAACAGACAAACTCTTTGTCTTAGTTTCCCAGCATTCAACTTGCTTCAACCATTTTACATTTTGAAGAATAAAAAGAAATGTAAATACTCCTAGTAAACAAGGGAGGGAGGGAAGACATATGTGGAGGTGGATAGATAAGGCTGCTGGGCCATAGAAGGTTCACGCTGCACGTTCACGTGAAGAACCGGACCCTGGGCCATTAAACTTCATGCTTGGATGTTCACGTGTTGCGTCTGTTCTACTTTGACCGAGTAACCAACAATACGGACTCTTCGGATGACGACGATTGCCTCATTCTGCTTTTACTGAGACAGAGGAAGAGAAAAAGGAACAGAATTTGGAGCCGAGAACACTTCCTTCTGAGAGAAACCCGTGGTGAATTTCACCGAACATTCTATAATCTGCTTGACAATCCCGATGAAGAACTATTTTTCAATTATATCATTCAATTATATTTTTTCTGAAGTTTTCCCCTGAAAGCATAGAGTTATCTCCCTAGACCCGTTCTGATTGGCTGGCGCGGCGGTGACCGCATGCATTGACTGGAATTTCCATCTTCACGCCTAGAAAAAAAGTGTGCATGTTCATTTCACGCTTCACGCGTGAAGTGTGCAGCGTGCAACGTGAACGCCGTTCTATGGCCCAGAGCAAGTCATGCTACGTTTGTCCACTTTTCTTTACACGCGTGTAGCGTGTAGTGTGCAGCATGCAGCGTGAACCTTCTATGGCCCAGCTGCCTAAGAGACACAATGAGAGAAATCCACCACTTGCCTCATTAACGTCTTTGACCAACTCCTTCGTTATATAAGGAGCAAGACCGAATTTTGTTCTGTAAGACGTTTTGTTTTTTCCACAGGAGAATGTTGTAGAGACTTCCGAGTCTGGGAACACAGCCTTAAAGAGTTCGCTTATGCCCTCATTCGAGCTGTATGAGTGGTGTTCCGTAATTGTTTTTAAAATCCAGAGCACCTCTGCCTGAAGTGTCGGGGTTCCACCGACACCCATCATGCCACTGCTCGGCCCTTGTGTTGTTGCTAGCCCTGCCGATGGTGTCTGGCTTGGCTGATGCTGCTGACGTTCGACAGTGGTGCTAGTCACTGGGCCACATTGACTTTTGAAATTTGCCAGGCGGGCCGGGCCAGCACCAAATTCATACATATCGAACATAAATCAAAAAAGCTTTAGTGTTATTGTAAGGCCTTCACTGATAAAGACCCAAATGCATATCAGATTGACATTTATTTTAGTTCTCAGTCAACAAAGGCAGAGCAGAAAAATGTTTGCAGTTCAATAGATTGGCAACACACACACACACACACGTGTGACAGTAAGAAAAGTAGCACACTTAATTCTTAAAATTACATCTTTGAGCTGCCAGGATGAGTAGGATGCCAGTGTATTTGTACATTTGTATCATTTTATACATACAACTAAATTGCATATCCACACCATGCCACCATGTTTGCAGTTCAATGGTTTGGCACTGGATCCATCCAGCCCACAAAATCAAACAAAACAGCTCAAGAAAGCAAAAAACTCCAAACTGGTTTTCAGGTTCAAAGTCACTCACTGAAATATTTCCAGTCCTCAAAAAATCAAAACACAGGTTCCAAACAGGTTTTCATATTCCAAAAGGCCACTCATAGATCAGAATAACCTCCACAGGCAAAAGTCCAGGAACAGATATAAGCAGAAGCAAGGTCAGCTGCTCATAATACACCTATAATAGCAGACAGGGACATAAAGGAGGGGCGGAGCAGACACCCAAAAGCACACGGTACTTAAAAACAAACACCAGCAGCCACCCACGACAACCAAAATTACTAAGAGTTATACTTTTTATATGTCTGTAAACATGTGACTACCATCTTATTACAGCTCCAACATAGTTTTAAAAAGAGAAAAAAAAAAAAAGTGTTAATACTCACATTCACTCAGCAACCGCTGAGCTGTATTCGTCCATTCTTGCGCTGACTGGTTGTTAGCATAATTAGCATGCTTGGAGGAAAAGTGCCGTTTGATGTTATATTCCTTTAAAACTGCAACGGTTTCTTTGCAAATAAGGCATACAGCCTTTGACTTCAGCAAAAAAATATTTAGTTGTCCATTCTTTATTGAACACCCTGCACTCACTGTCCACTTTTCTTTTTTTAGGACCACTCATTGTAAAGTTTTATCCTGTGTTCTCGAGATCATCAGTGGCACGGGCGCCAGAATGACTTCCATGGCACGCGCTGCACCACTCTGCAAATGTAATCTCGCGTGAATACGACTGACTGGAAAGACGGATCTCTAGAACACCTGTCTACGTGATAACACTGAAGCTTATAGTTTATAGATCTGCTCAATCGCGTTTATATGATTGTCTTCCGCGGGCCGGATTAAAAACGCCAACGGGCCGGATGTGGCCTGCGGGCCGTAGTTTGCCCACCTCGGTGCCAACTCCAGGAGATTGAACCGTGCAGAACTGAGTGATGGGCTGGTGGCGGTGGAGGGCAGATGCAATGTGCTTTGAGCTCTTCATGTGAGACTCTAAAGCGAAATGACCTATAGTGGACAACTTGAAGGTCTTTCGACAAACACAGCATCTTGCTTCAACGTCGCTTCCAGGAACCTCCCTCACCCAATCACGATATCTTTCATCTGAAAGCCACTGCTGATTAAAACGACACTTCCCCATGCTGCGATTCGCGGAGTCTCCTCTCCACCACGGACTCCGACGATTGCGCCAGCGCGAAAATGTATCAATATTGTTTCTTTCTTTGCGCATACTCCAAGAAATTCACTGATGTTACGCAAAACCCACGTTTTCACATTGTAGAATAGTATGAGTAAATTTAAGACCGTTGTTTAAAAATTAAGACTTGGGCAAAGCAATTTAAGACCTTTGTTTAAAAATTAAGACTTGGGCAAAGCAATTTAAGACTTTTTAAGGCCTTAATTTTGGAATATTAAATTTAAGACTAAGACTTTTAAGACCAAGACTTTTAAGACCCCGCGGCTACCATGAACCCCCCCCCCCCCCCCAAAAAAAAAAAAAAAAAGCTGGCACATATCAAGCAGCATCAACAGAGAAAATGTTGGCCATGTGAACAGTGGACAACAGATTTCTAAAACGATGACATTTTCTTAACTTTCTCTTTTAGTATTTACTGCGTATTGCTACAGAACCACTCAAAAAGGTCACCAGCCAGCTGAGTTTTCATGATTTCCATAGTTCCTGACTGTACTGCTGTCCTTAAAACTGAAATAGTGGAAATGCTCATTTGCCTGGATTTTTTGGGTGAACATTTCTAGACAATTAAATTTATCATGATACTTTATTTTATATCTTTCAAGGGTATCAAACATAGTCCATGACTCAAAAAACTAAAGACGATCAAATACATAAACATACAAAGATATAGTGAATATACAATCATGTCTCAGTGAAGCTTTTCACCCATCTAATATTCTCCCTTTCATTTTACTTTAAATAACTATAAATATCCATCCATCCATCCATTATCTGTAGCTGCTTATCCTGTCCAACAGGGTTCCAGGCAAGCTGGAGCCTATCCCAGCTGACTATAGGCGAGAGGCGGGGTACACCCTGGGCAAGTCGGCAGGTCATCACAGGGCTGACACAGAAAACCATTCACCCTCACACCTACGGTCAATTTAAAGCCACCAATTAGCCTAACCTGCATGCCTTTGGACTGTGGGGGAAACTGGAGCACTCGGGGGGGCATGCAAACTCCACACAGAAAGGCCCTCATCAGCCGCTGGACTCAAACCCAGGACCTTCTTGCTGTGAGGCTACAGTGCTAACCACTACACCACCGTGCCGCCCCCTATAACTATAAATATCTGAACAAAATATATGTCGTACTCACTCACTCATCCATAAGGATCCACTCAACACAATCTCCTTAATAATCCAGTAATGATGACAATTTAGTAAGGTAGTTAAAGCAAGTCTGGTCTCCGTGGGCTAATATCTAGTTTAGGTTGTGTGTATAGTTCTTTATAATATTCTTCAAACTCTCGTTGGATCTCGTTTATACCGTATTTTCTTAGTTCGAGGGCATCTTATTTTATTGATGGTATTATCTGCCTGTTTCCTCAATTTATATGCCAATAATTTCGTCGCCTTACTTCCTGCCTCAGAAATGTCCCTGTTTTAAAAATCAGTTTCTTTTTAACTTCCTCTAAATATATCTCATCTTGCAGCTTTTTAATTGCTACTCCCTTATCTGGTTGTGCGCTGTCCTTATGATCTTTTTGTAATTATTTTAGTTGGCTGTATAAGTTATTGAGCTCCTCTTGTTTGCGCTTCTTTAATGATGAGGAGTAAGAAAGTATTTCCCCCTCAGTACCACTTTATATGCATCCCACACCAAAGGTGGGGACATTTCTCCATTATTGTTCTCTTCATAATAAAATTCTATCTCCTTTTTCAGTTCTTCCTTCAACTCTGGATTATTCAGTATGTTTGAGTTTAATTTCCATAGTGTAGATTTTGGATTATTACTAATGTTAATTCTCATCTTCACTGGCGAATGATCGGACATATCAATTGTTGCAATATCACATGACTGAATTCTGAACTGGTCTCTTTTATACAAAAAAAAAAATAAATAATAATAATCAATCCTAGAGTAAGTAGATTGTGGAGCAGAAAAAAAGGTGTAGTCACGGCAGGTTCGGTAGAGATCCCTCCTAGCATCAATAATACTAATTTCCTCCATGATAGAATTTACTGTATTAATTATGGGTTTACTGTGTCCTAGAATAGAACTGGACAAATCCATCTTTGAGTCTTATATTCATATCTCCTCCACATATAAGCACACCCTGAGATTCAGTAGACACCAAATAATCTTTTATAAAAGGCCAATCACGGCCTGGGGGAGCATATATGCTGAAGAGCGTTATTATGTTTCCTGTAAAAAGGCCACTTGTGCCCCTGCTCTTCTCAATTTTGATAATATTCTACTTCTCTTAATGGGATTGAGTATTCCATTTACATTAAAGGAGATCAATTTTATAGTATTATTTTCCATTACAATTATGAATAAACATTTGACAGTGTTTAGGTGGAATTTGTGCGACATCTCTTATGCTGCACTGAACTGCAGCAGACAAAATAACTACCAATTAAGTTTTGAACCTTGCTTAAAAAGCAAGTGTCCATTAGAACTTCCAAGAGTGGGGTTCAAGAAAGAACCCTGAGTGTGGTCTTTTAAAGTAACCTTTATGGGGGGGAAGCCTCTTTTCTAAAGGAGGGCCCTCATTCAAAATGGTTAACATAAGCCTCATGCATAATAACGCATAATATCGACCACCCTCTGACTTATTTAGTTACTATCAATTTTGGCTTTTCATAACTAAAAAAAAACAAATATTGCACATAAAAATATCCTGAAACAGACAAATTTTTGGCTGAATCAGTTCTTTCACACCATTTATATTTTACCCTGGTGTTAACAGTTAGGAGTCTTTGCTACCACACCTAGGAGGCATCCTTATTAGGTCCAAACATAAACCTGAAATATTAGAGTATGTAACTCACTCCTTTAAACAGTACTTCAGTCTGCTGTACCTGAGAAGCAGTTTTACGACATCCAAACCTACACTTGAAATATCAAAGTATTTAACTCAGTCCTTTAAACATTACTTGTGTGATCACTGCCTACTCAGCCTCATCTTGATCTCTCTGCAGCGGGACCCATTTGAATTTTTGGAGTCTGTCTCTGAATGTTGATCCTTGTTGTTTACGGCCCTGTTCTTGTCATCATCTGCCGCTAACAGTCCATGACAGCCTCCGGATGTGCTCAAACAATATCTCGGGTGGTTTAAGCACCGTAACCTGCAGCCCCCTCTCTGCCATTTCCTTTGTTGCTTCTTCAGCCGTATTGTAAATGCGGGTCCTGTCCGGGTAAAAAACTCGAAGTTTGGCCGGGAAGGGTGTCTGAAACCGAATCCCATTCAAAACCTTCTTTGCTTCCGCGTAGTCTTGTCTTTTCTGAAGTACACTTTGTGCATAATCATCGTCCAGATTAATTTGCTTATTCTTCCAAATAAAGCCCTTCCTCTGCCACACTAGTCACAGGATTTCCTCTTTTGTTCTGCATCTTAAACTTAACGATAATAGATCTCGGGGGAGCACCTTCTCTCAGTGCTGGTCCAGGTGCCTGGTGTGCCCATTCTGAAGAGCCATATCTTGTGCCAGCTCTTCAACAAAATGCATCATCGAAGGAGACTCGTCCTCAGACCCCTCCGGTATGGAGTAAATCCTGATATTATTTCGTCTTGATCTTCCCTCTTGGTCTGATTGCTTTGCTTCCAAGTGAGTTTGGAGTTTTATTAGCTCTTCCATCACTTCTTTCATGGATTGTATCCTCTCCTATGTTTGAGATTTGCTCCTCCGCCTCATCGAGTCCAAGTTTAGTTTTGCTGATCTTTAATTTCCGAGTTGTTGCTTGCTGTCTTGCCAGAAACTTATTATCTCGGCCAGTATGGTTTTCAGACTAACCTCCACATCTGTTTCATCGTCTTCTCTATTAGCATTAGCTAGTGAGCTACAGCTAGTTAGGGAGGACTCGAGTCCGATTTCTGTGTGGATCCACATTCTGTGCACTTTTCTGTGCACATTCTGTTTGACTTTGTTCTGCCTGTCTCCCATTTACATCTTGCCCTTATCCATCTCTTTAGTTCAAAGTGAATTTAATTATTTTAGAGGGCAATTTAGTCCTGACTGTCAGGAGAGAATTCCTCTTAAGCTGCCATCTTTGCGGTTGCACTTCCAGAAGTCCCGTCTTATGATATTTTAAAATGGAAACTCAATCATATCGATATCGCACAAGCATATTCCTTTCCTTTCTTTTTTTTTTTTTTTTAGTCTAGGGTTGCATACATACACAGTGAAACAAATCAAAGCAAATCAGATATATAAACAAACAATAACAGAATTCATATAAAAGGAATACAATACACAATTCTAAAAGAAATGGTTATTTTTATGTTGTTAAAAAATAAACCCATTGCAAAAAATGTCACTAACACAATCCTAACATTAGATTTAAGGTGCTCTAACCTAACTAAACTATTTGTCTTACCTCTTAAAGATGATCAGACCTACCTCCTCAGGCCAGAAGGATCGTCCTTCCTGCTGGTCCTCCAGGTAGTCTCTGATAATGTTAGTCTTTTGTAAAAAGAGGCCCATAGAGTTGGCCAGCTCAGTATCCCGCCCCACCTCAGGGTCCTCCAGTTGGGATGCAGAGAAGAGCCGAGACAAACCCACACCTACCAGACCAGCCACATAGTGACAGTACTGCACAAAAAACAGTGTGCTGTCCATCAGAAACATTATGCTACTATGAATCATTATATAATACGAATATAGGGATAAAAATACTTGAGTAATTGTACTTCATTACTACACTTAAAAAGTAGGCTGCTTTTCAGATTTTTCAAGTGTAGGTCATAAAAAGAATATTCCCTGACACCAAATTATTTTTTGTTTAGTGGACCTAAAGCTACTGAATTCAAATCACAGACTTCCAATTTTATTAGTTTTTTTAAATAGAACAATTAACAAATTTAGGGCGACGTAGCCCTAAATTCTCTGCTATTTTTTCCTGCTTCAACATGATCCAATTCAAGATACTACGTCATGCATCACATGGTGGGCTTTCCCCGTTCGCGCAAGGCATTGTGGGATACAAATTTGATACAGGAGAGAAAAATGGAGGACGTGAGTGTGCGAATGAAACGTGAAAGACCCACTACAGTAACGGAAAACAAGAAGAAAAGACATTATGTTGTGAAGGAAAGGAAATGCAGGACCAAACTAATAAATATCAGCAGTCAGCGAGCACCTCGGTGTGATCAGCTGTTCATTTAGCGACAGAATTATGTAACTGTCAGTGCACAGTCAAAAGTAAACCTGTAGATGGCAGTAATGCAACACCGTGGATGCCAGTTGCCATAAAACCCAAAAGAAGAAGGTGGTAAACCTGTGCATGTGCACAGGGACTTCCTCTGTCTGCTTGACTGTGCAAAGTGAGCGATTTCATGCACGTTATTTGCTAGGGAATCCCCTCAAACTAAATAACTTTCCAGCCACAGAATAGCCTTTTTTTTTTTTTTTAGATATTACAGAAATAAACATGTATCATAATGACCAAATTTCAGAGGGAACTAAATTTTAACGATTTTATGAAATCGAAAGGCTGTATAGCTTTAAGTATTATTTTGGCATATTTATATTTTACTTGAGTATTATTGAAATTGATCAGTTGCACTGTAACTCAATTTTACTCCTTACATTTTTATTTAGACCTTAAAAGTACTAAATACTAATCACAAAGGTCTCGTCTTCTCCCATCCAGCCAATAACTGTACAATACACTGATCCAACAGGCTCAGTTTAGCATCCCAGCTTGTACAAAATTTGGTTTTTCCTTTGCTTCCCTGAAGACGTGAGCTCCAATTTTAAAAAGCATGCGGATCTAGCCTGTTTCTTAGCCTGTTTTCTTCACTAATGCCAAGTTAGACGAGCATCAATTCCAAAGCAAGTCCATTCCCAGCTAATGATAATTATTACTTATTGATATATTTCTCTTTAAATTAATTAATTAGCAAACTTTGTTGCTGTTACTTCTGATTTCTTAATACTTTTAAAAGTAAGAACTTTTTTTTTTTTTACTTTCACTTGAGCACGTTTTTGGCAGGATACTTCCTCTTTTGAGTGACTTTTTTTTTTTAATTGAGTAATCTATACTTTCACTTAGATATAATTTCTTAGTACTTTTACCACGCATGTTTATAAATGCACTGTACTTTTGGAAATAAGCCAAAAGTTCACCTTATCCCACTCCTGCATTGAGCCAATTTTCTTCTCAAGGAATTCAGCCATGCCAACCCCCATTCGGTGGCAAATGTCTGAAATCACATCCTGATATTCCTGTGCCAGGTTCCTGAACTCCACTGAAATCTGCACAAAGTGAACAAATGATCATTTAACACAAGGCTAAAAAAGTAATTTAAAGATTTAAAGGGCCAATACTGAACAACTGTTTCTACACTCTGCTGCCAAACCATTAGAGGTTAGAGTCGAGACTGTGAGGAGTTTTTTTTTATGCCTCCGCCACCGTAAGGTGCAGGAGGCATTATGTTTTCGGGTTGTCCGTCTGTTTGTGCGCCCGTCCGTCCCGAAACCTTGTGGACGCGATATCTCAAAGGCTAATGAAAGGAATTTTACCAAAATTTCACCATTTGTGCATTTGGGGACAAAGATAAACTGATTAGATTTTGAGATAAAAAGGTCAAGGTCACTGTGAGGTCAAATGTCTGTCCGAAAATCTTGTGAACACAATATCTCCAAGGCTAATGCAAGTAATTTCACCAGGTCAAGATTACTGTGAGGTCAAATGTCCATCCCCAAATCACAACTTAATAAGGCATGTAGTCTACCAGGCGGAGGCATCCCCATCGACGCCGTTGGCGTCGAGTTCTATCAAGTTTTTTTTTTTAAACTTTCAGCACACTCTTCAGTGGTGGACAGCTTTACAGGAATGCAGTACGTGAAGTCTGTGTGTATTACCGAGGGAAAATCTTCTAGAACTTGTCTGTCTTTCTCCTTGCTCTCTGTGAAACACCAATCTGGTTGGTAGAGGAAAGTGTGGAAATGATGCAGGAGTGGGACTTTTTTCTCCAGAGGAATGCTCATATCATCCTCAACTGTGTCCAGGGCTCGAAGAACTAGATAGAATATACACACTGCATGGCTAGCAGAAAGAGCAAGCAAGAAAAATGGAGAGAGAATGAGAGCAATTAAAAATATTCCCATTACAGTGCAATATAAAGATGTTTAAATGCACTGTTGAGGTTGAGAACACCATCACCACACTGGCAGTACAATATCTAACTATGAGCTACCTAAATTGGCTGATATAAGTGGGCTAAGCCCATTTGGCTTTCAAAGATAAAAATACTGTTCCATTTTTATTAGATTATGATGAAGACAACATGACCACTAACAGTCGAAAGGAAAAAAAATTACAATAATATGAAGGCTGGGGCTGATTTCTTTCAAGCCTAGACTCTAGATTCAGACTGCAGCCTATCTGTGACAGTCATGTCAGGTGACTCCACAGACTTAATCTCCATTTGGGCTGGTATTTTTCAGCCCACATCACTGACACAATCAGCAGTGAGCCGTGCACATAAAACACAGATATAATGAAAGCAAACTCATCCCAAAATGCTTTTGCAATGAGACACTAAAAGATGAGACTAAGCAAACAATGTCCAATCAAATTACAAGTTTAAAAATGTGATATCTGCTTTGGTCAAATATTTACTGGTTTTGAGACTCTTAGGACTGATATTGTGCAATCTGATATTTAGGAAGCTTTCCACTAAATACAGTTAGGTCCATAAATATTTGGACAGATACAACATTTTCCTAATTTTGGTTCTGTACATTACCACAATGAATTTTGAACAAAACAATTCAGATGCAGTTGAAGTTCAGACTTTCAGCTTTAATTCAGTGGGTTGAACAAAATGATTGCATAAAAATGTGAGGAACTAAAGCATTTTTTAAACACAATCCCTTCATTTCAGGGGTCCAACAGTAATTGGACAAATTAAATAATTGTAAATAAAATGTTCATTTCTAATACTTGGTTGAAAACCCTTTGTTGGCAATGACTGCCTGAAGTCTTGAACTCATGGACATCACCAGACGCTGCGTTTCCTCCTTTTTAACGCTCTGCCAGGCCTTTACTTCAGCGGTTTTCAGTTGCTATTTGTTTGTGGGCCTTTCTGTCTGAAGTTTAGGGTGTTTTCACACCTGGTCCCCTTTAAAGGAACCAGACTCAGTCCTCTTTAAGTGGACCAAAAAGTGGACCAACAGAAAAAGAACTCAGTTCTTTTTGTGTTCACACTGTGAATTTATTACAAAGAGGACTGGGTTCTCTTTCTGGTCCAGTTAAGCTTTGATGGGGCCTCAGTCCTCTTTCTGTTCACACCAGGTCCTCTAGAGCCCTCAGACCCCCAGTGCACGGAATTCTGGGTAATTTTCTCTTGAATCAAAATGTCTGCTGCCATGCTTGCCCTGCTGTATTCTTTGATCAAAATAGTGCAGATTAAGGAAAATAAATTTATTTATATATATATATATATATATATATATATATATATATATATATATATATATATATATATATAAAAACATATGAGGTGGTCTCAGTTCGGTTCGCTTTAAAGGGGTCTGGGTACGGTTGGAGTGTTCACATATGCGCAAAAAATGCTGAGTCATCGATCTGAGTTCGGTTAGATGGCTGAAAGGGACCAAGTGTGAAAACACCCTTAGTCTTTAACAAGTGAAACATGCTCAATTGGGTTGAGATCAGGTGACTGACTTGGCCATTCAGGAATATTCCACTTCTTTGCTTTAATAAACTCCTGGGTTGCTTTGGCTTTATGTTCTGGGTCATTGTCCATCTGTGCAACACCGACCAATCAGTTTGGCTGCATTTGGCTGGATTTGAGCACACAGTATGTCTCTGAATACCTCAGAATTCATCTGGCTGCTTCTGTCCTGTGTCACATCATCAATAAACACTAGTGACCCAGTGCCACTGGCAGCCATGCATACCCAAGCCATCACACTGCCTCCACCGTGTTTTACAGATGGTATGCTTTGGATCATGAGCTGTACCATGCCTTCGCCATAATTTTTTCTTTCCATCATTCTGGTAGGGGTTGATCTTGGTTTCATCTGTCCAAAGAACGTTCTTCCAGAACTGTGCTGGCTTGTTTAGATGTTTTTTAGCAAAGTCCAATCTAGCCTTTTTATTCTTGAGGCTTATGAGTGTCTTGCACCATGCACTGAACCCTCTGTATTTACTTTCATGCAGTCTTCTCTTTATGGTAGATTTGGATATTGATACGCCTACGTCCTGGAGTGTTGTTCACTTGGTTGGCTGTTGTGAAGGGGTTTCTCTTCACCATGGAAATTATTCTGCGATCATCCACCACTGTTGACTTCTGTTGGTGTCCAGGTCTTTTTGCATTGATGAGTTCACCAGTGCTTTCTTTCTTTCTTTCTCAGGATGTACCAAACTGTAGATTTTGCCACTCCTAATATTGTAGCAATTTCTCAGATGTTTTTATTTCTGTTTTCGCAGCTTAAGGATGGCTTGTTTCACCTGCATGGAGAGCTCCTTCGACCGCATGTTTTATTCACAGCAAAATCTTCCAAATGCAAGCACCACACCTCAAATCAACTCCAGGCCTTTTATCTGCTTAATTGAGAATGACATAACGAAGGAATTGCCCACACCTGCCCATGAAATAGCCTTTGAGTCAATTGTCCAATTACTCTTGGTCCCTTTAAAAACAGGGTGGCACATGTTAAGGAGCTGAAACTCCTAAACCCTTCATCCAATTTTAATATGGATACCCTCAAATGAAAGCTGAAAGTCTGGAATTTATGTCCATTATATAACTATAACTTGAATATGTTTCAGCAAACAGATAAAAAACAAAATTTGTGTCAGTGTCCAAATATATATGGACCTAACTGTACAATCCCCACCCCCCAACGTTGGTAAAACATTGTAAGATATTCAACACAATTCTGATAACTTGTGTGAAAGTGCATATAATAAAACAGCTACTGAATTTAATTAAGCATACTGTAATAAGTGGCACTTACTTTAAAGTACAGTGTAAAGATTCTGTATATAGTATATTCAATAACAAAAAATTAAAGTTGACAACTTCCATGACTTATCTGACAAAAAGTTTAATTCCTAAAGGCACATGTATGTTTATATATAACAGTTATTCCACGAAAACAAGTCGTACATGAGCTGAGCTGATAGCTGATGAGGAGCATAGTGTTGAGCTGGCTAGAAGCCATGTACGACAAGATTGAGTGAAATAACTATATTATATCCACATTCACTGGATTTTGAGAAAGAGCATTTTTATTTTTTGCAAATTCGATTTTAAAAAACAGAAAAAAAAAAAAAAAAAAAAAACTTTATACAAAACGTCCAACAAAATCATTTCCGGGCGGCACAGTGGTGTAGTGGTGAGCTCTGTCGCCTCACAGCAAGAAGGTCCGGGTTTGAGACCCGTGGCCAACGAGGGCCTTTCTGTGCGGAGTTTGCACGTTCTCCCCGTGTCCGCATGGGTTTTCTCCGGGTGCTCCGGTTTCCCCCGCAGTCCAAAGACATGCAGGTTAGGTTAACTGCTGACTCTAAATTGACCGTAGGTGTGAATGAGAGTGTGAATGGTTGTCTGTGTCTATGTGCCAGCCCTGTGATGACCTGGCGACTTGTCCAGGGTGTACCCCGCCTTTCGCCCATAGTCAGCTGGGATAGGCTCCAGCTTGCCTGCGACCCTGTAGAACAGGATAAAGCGGCTAGAGATCATGAGATGAGAAATCATTTCCGCTTAGAATGTAAACAAATTGGCAAAATGACAGTAGCAATTTGTGAAAAATGTTATAATAATTCTTGAAAAATAAAAAAAGGATACATTCTTTCCACTTTTATTCCATACTTTGTTGCTTTTTTTGTATTTTTGGGGGGTTTTGTTTTTGAGTAGAGTTTTTATTTTGTCCTCGGTGGGTTCACCAACACGCGCTGCCATTTTGTTTTTCTCTACTCATGAGCTGATAGCCTAGTAGTAAAATAGCCAATCAGAGCACACGATTGCTCATATCCAGTGAATGTGGACAGAATACACACACACACAAATATACGTGTGTGTGTGTGTGTGTGTGTGTGTGCACGGATGCCTGAGACCAGCCAATATGCTTTCCTGGAGACTAAACATATCCTCTTTTTGACTAAAAAGCAAAAAATAATCTCAACCAGGCTTTCTTAAGTCATATCCCAAAAACAGGAAGTGACCCGAACAGTATTGAAACATGGAAGGGGGGGGGGGGACGGGGGACGACATTAATGTATGTATTCATGTACAGAAGCCCTGTTTCACAATCAGTCACATTATGACTTTGTATATCATATCATATATTCCTAATTATGACTTACTATTTCATAATAGAACATTTTCTCAAAATTACGAGTTAGTATTATTATTTGATAGTCATTGCTATGACATAGGAGCTCTATTGCGATTGAAAATCATAATGAGATACTACATCATTCTTATGAGAGCGGCCCAAGTCATAACTTTGAGATACTAAGTCATTATTATGAGATTGAAAATAATGAGATTGAAAGTCATCGTCATGGGAAAATTTTCATTATTATGTTTGCAGAAACGGACTTCTATAATCAAGACACGGACACTATGGAGTCAGAGATCAACAAACCTCGTGCAAACAACAATTACATTATTTTAACATCACTGACTGTGTGTAAGAAACTTTATTAAAAGTTTGATATGCCTAAAAACGCTAACACCTTCAAGGAAACTGCAACTTTTGCAATGACAAAAGTTAGTTCTTGCCACTTGTTTACTTGTTTCAGGACACGCCTCTTACACAAGCATAGCTCTTTTCTCTGCAGCTTGTTGCTGTCTGTTATTTCTTACCGCAGTTCTCCGTCCAGGGCCTGAATCACAGCCGCGAAGCTCCTGCTTGTCTGGTTCAAGTAAACGTAACACACCCGCAAGCTCTCGCTCATGGACTCCTGGACAGAAGAGCAAAACAAATGCGTTGGATGTCGCTGAGGGCCGCCGGTGTGGAGGTGCAGCGGGCGGACGAGCAGCGTGCAGCCCTCCTGAGCGCCTCTTCTCCCGCAGGCCACGGGAGGAGCTGAGCGCGGGGCCGAGGCCGAGTTACGCACCGACAAAGTGCGTTTAAACACGGAGAACGGCGCCGTGCTCCTGCAACAAACCCCCGACATAATATCCAAGTCAGGTTTCTGAAGAAGTCATAGCAGGTGGGAGACTGGATACGAAGTCGAGCTGAGGAGCTACCGTACTTTACCTCCCGCCCACTTTTTTCACAACAAACACGTTAATTTGTTGTTTTCTGACTACCAGGAAACAAAGTACAAACACACTGAATTAGGTTCATCGTCAGTCGTTTCCTGACAGACTTAACATTGTGCTTTAAATCTTTTTAAAAAGGTTTCTTAGCAGGAAAGAAGCCAGTTTGTCAGTTGGAGTTTTGGGGAAGTTCGTGGTGATTGTTGTCTACGAAAGAGTCGACTCTTTATGCTGACGTTAGAGTCGACTGGCATATCAGCAAATTCTACGCTGAATATTCTGTATTGATTATTCAGTGCAAGGTTCAGATTAAGCAAGATAGCCAAAGACCAACAATTGTAGCTGGTTTAGATAAAATACTACAAATGAATCGTTTGGAAGCCAAACAAATCAGCTCTTTTTGAAGAACTGAGCCGAATTCTCTGACTCAGTGAAAAGAGCCAGAATTCCTATCAGTACTACAGGACGTATGTTGTGCATTATTATAGACAGACAGTTATTATGAAGTTATCTGCCTTTTTCAATTAAAAAAAAATCAAACTCTGCTTTGAGTTAAAGCTTTAAAATGCCATTCGTTCTTTGTTGATATGGGGGGGGGAAATCCATCCATTATCCATAACTGCTTATCCTGTTCAGGGCCACAAGCAAGCTGGAGCCCATCCCAGCTGACTATGGGCAAGATGCAGGGTGCACCCTGGACAAGTCACCAGGTCATCGCAGGGCTGACCAAGACAACCAACCAAATCACACTCACATTCACACCAACGGTCAATTTAGAGCCTCCAATTAGCCTAACCTGCATGTCTTTGGACTGTGGGGAAAACCGGAGCACTCAGAGGAAACCCACACAGACATGGGGAGAACATGCAAACTCCGCACAGAAAGGCCCCTGTCAGCTGCTGGGCTCGAACCCAGAACCTTCTTGCTGTGAGGCAACAGTGCGAATCACTACACCACCATGCCACCCTACAAAAAAAAAAAAAAAAATGATATTTCAAGACGTTTCTGTGATACATGATATGCATCATGATATATAAAAGTTTCCTAACGCTGGGATCAGGGAATTGTTGTTCACTATGGACACCACACGTTAGCTTAGACAATCATAGTACCATAAAATTTTGCTGTGTTTTGGTATAGACTGATAACACTACAAGTTTGACACCAATAATTCATCGTTCACATCCTTTCAGGGAGGAGGGTCAAGAAATTGCCAATCATAGCTACAGAAGGAACGTCAAGGAACACATCATAAGAGTTGTCAAACTAGGCAAGAAAATACAAAGCATTCAGACATGCAAGACTTTCTAGATGTTGCTACTTGTAGATGTTCATATTTGGGCCAGATGCTGGAAATTTGTCAGCCATGACCAAAATTGGGCCGAATTTTTGTAGTCTGATCCCAGCATAACAAACCACCAGCAAAACAGTAGTGTTGCATTTAGAAATGAACTTACGTTTAGTCAACATGTACATAAAGAAATTACTCTCTATTGGGGCATCCCTAGAAAATTATTGGTCAATTGGCAATTTAGTTTAAGTGTGATTGTGTTTCTGCAACAAGCTTTGATATAATTTTTTACAATGTTTAAATTCTTATTTAAAGTATATTTTATCATGTACAAGAATTTTTCTGAAATAAAATGCAGGTTTATTTTAATAAGATGAGACATTCTTAAAGATGACCGATTCATTTTCCTTCCACTTTTTGGAAAATTTGGTTTTTATTTGTGAAAGTGCAAATAATTAATAATCTACTTGAATTTAATTAAGCATATTGTAACATGTGGCACTTACTTTGAAAAACAATTTAAGCATTCCATGTAAATACATTGTATTCAGTACAAAATGACAAAGCTGACAACTTCCATGATGCCCATGGTTTTGGCATGGGGTGGTCAGTACGCCAGTGTCCACATACTTTTGGCCAAAAGTCTCACTGAATAGGTCCCTAAAAGAATGTACGTATACAACCCCCTTGCAGAATATGTGAGTGAGAACAAAGTCTCTGATGTGTATGTGCAGATACACTATATGGCCAAAAGTTTGTGGACACCTGACCATCACATACTGTTAATCAAATGTGGTTCTTCCTCAAACTGTTACCACAAAGTTGGAAACACATGAACAGGATGCCTTTGTATGCTGTAGTAGATTTACAATTTCCCTTCACTGGAATGAAGAGGCCCAAACCTGTTCCAGCTCCTGAATACAAAGCCAGCTCCATGAAGACATGATTTACCAACTCGACTGTCCTGCACAAAGCCCCACCTTCAACCCCACCAAACACCTGACATCAGTGCCTAACCTTACTAATGCCATTGTGGCGAAATGAGCACAAATTTATTCAGCCTTGCTCCAAAATCTAGTGGAAAGAAGAACCTTCCTAGAAGAGTGGAGGTCAGGCCTGCCTTCAGCTCTTGGTAACAGGGTGGGCAAAGTTTGTGAACTCTCTAGAATTTCTAGATTTCTGCATAAATATGACCTAAAACATCATCAGATTTTCACACAAGTCCTAAAAGTAGATAAAGAGAACCCAGTTAAACAAATGAGGTAAAAATATTATACTTGGTCATATATTTATTGAGGAAAATGATCCAAATATTACATATCTGTGAGTGGCAAAAGTATGTGAACCTCTAGGATTCGCAGTTAATTTGAAGGTGAAATTAGAGTCAGGTGTTTTCAATCAATGGGATGACAATCAGGTGTGAGTGGGCACCCTGTTTTATTTAAAGAACAGGGATCTATCAAAGTCTGATCTTCACAACACATGTTTGTGGAAGTGCATCATGGCACGAACACAGGAGATTTCTGAGGACCTCAAAAAAAAAAAACGTTTTTGCGCATCAGGCTGGAAAAGTTTACGAAACCATCTCTAAAGAGTTTGGACTCCACCAGTCCACAGTCAGACACATTGTGTACAAATGGAGGAAACTCAAGACCATCGTTACCCTCCCCAGGAGTGGTCGACCAACAAAGATCACTCCAAGAGCAAGGCATGTAATAGTCAGCGAGGTCACAAAGGACCCCAAGGTAACTTCTAAGCAACTGAAGGCCTCTCTCACATCGGCTAATGTTAATGTTCATGAGTCCACCATCAGGGAACACTGAACAACAAATGGTGTGCATGGCAGGGTTGCAAGGAGAAAGCTACTGTTCTCCAAAAAGAACATTGCTGCTCATCTGCAGTTTGCTAAAGATCACATGGACAAGTCAGAAGGCTATTGGAAAAATGTTTTGTGGACGGAGGAGACCAAAATAGAGCTTTTTGGTTGAAATGAGAAGCATTATGTTTGGAGAAAGGAAAACACTGCATTCCAGCATAAGAACCTTATCCCATCTGTGAAACATGGTGGTGGTAGCATCATGGTTTGGGCCTGTTTTGCTGCATCTGGGCCAGGATGGCTTGCCATCATTGATGGAACAATGAATTCTGAATTATACCAGCGAATTCTAAAGGAAAATATCAGGACATTTGTCCATGAACTGAATCTCAAGATAAGGTGGGTCATGAAGCAAGACAACGACTCTAAGCACACAAGTTGTTCTACCAAAGAATGGTTAAAGAAGAATAAAGTTAATGTTTTGGAATGGTCAAGTCAAAATCTTGACCTTAATCCAATCAAAAAGTTGCAGAGGGACCTGAAACGAGCAGCTGATGTGAGGAAACCCACCAACATCCCAGAGATGAAGCTGTTCTGTATGGAGGAATGGGCTAAAATTCTTCCAAGCCAGTGTGCAGGACTGATCAACAGTTACTGGAAACGTTTAGTTGCAGTTATTGCTGCACAAGGTCAAGTCAAGTTTGTTTGTATAGCACTTTTAACAACAGACATTGTCCCAAAGCAGCTTTACAGAATCTGAATGACCCAAGACATGAGCCAATTTTATCCCTAATCTATCCCCAATGAGCAAGCCCGTGGCGATGGTGGCAAGGAAAAACTCCAACAGACAAAATGAGGAAGAAACCTCGAGAGGAACCAGACCCAAAAGGGAATCAATCCTCACCTGGACAAGAAGAAGACAACATGACTATAACAGTTTTAACACAAAGTCAGTTTTGTTGATGTTACAACTCTTCATTAATGGAAACTTGAGTGCAAAACTACTCATGACAACTGCAGTCCCAAAGTTAGCAAGCCAACTGTAGTCCTCAGCCACAAAAGCATGACTGTAAGTGTCCAGAGTGTTTTCCAAGTGTGACTTTCAACTGTCCATATGGGGCTGTCCTCCACAGGAGCGATGTGATGAGTCTCCAACCAGACATAGGACATCAGGATGGATCAGGCAGATCTGAGAAGCAGAAGAGGTCAGCACCTTGATCCCAGGATTGACGTGTAACTCAGAGGGACAGTTTGGGGGGGGGGGGGAGAAGAGAGAGAAAACACAGGTTGTTAGGTATGCCCAATGTCACCTGAATAAGTAGGTACAGTATACATTTTGCGCTGAGTACAAGCAGGGACTCTGGCAAAACTAACTATGACAGCATAACTAAAAGGAGAGAGCCAGAAGGTAACACAGGCATGAGGGAGCCCCGGGACATAAAGCAGCCAGCCACTACACAGTCAACAAACTCGAGTGAGCAAGCGAGTGGGGGACTGACAGCATCCATACATCCCAGTTTATGCTAAGACTGTGTCTGATTCCCGAACACTACTTGGAAGGCTGTTCCATAACTGTGGAGTTTTGTAAGAAAAGGCTCTGCCCCGGCAGCACAGTGGTGCAGTGGTTAGCACTGCTGCCTCACAGCAAGAAGGTCTGGGTTTGAGTCCCGTGGCCGACGAGGGCCTTTCTGTGTGGAGTTTGCATGTTCTCCCCGTGTCCACGTGGGTTTCCTCCGGGTGCTCTGGTTTCCCCCACAGTCCAAAGACATGCAGGTTAGGTTAACTGGTGACTCTAAATTGACCGTAGGTGTGAATGGTTGTCCGTGTCTATGTGTCAGCCCTGTGATGACCTGGCGACTTGTCCAGGGTGTACACTGCCTTTTGCCCATAGTCAGCTGGGATAGGCTCCAGCTTGCCTGCAACCCTGTAGAACAGGATAAAGCGGCTAGAAATAATGAGATGAGATGAGATGAGATGAAATTTGATTGGGTGCCAATGCAGTGTGGATAAGACAGGGTGATGTGGTCATATTTTCTAGTTCTAGTAAGGACTCTTGGTGCTGCATTTTGAACTAATTGGAGCTTGTTTATGCACTTATTGGAACATCCAGACAGTAAGGCATTATAATAATCCAACGTGGAGGCAACGAAAGCATGAACTAGTTTTTCTGTGTGACATTACATTTCTTATCTTAGCAATATTTCTGAGATGAAAGAAAGCTATCCAGGTAAAAGTTATCAATGACAGTTTCAAATGAAAGACTGGGGTCAATAATCACCCCAAGGTCTTTTACTGCTGCACGTGAAGAAACAAAGGCCATCCAGAGTTACTATGTAATCAGAAAACTTACTTCTAGCTGCATGTGGTCCTAGTACAAGTACTTCAGTCTTGTCAGAGTTAAGCAGAAGGAAGTTAATAAGCATCCAGTGTCTAATGTCCTTTAAACATTCCTCAATTCTATTAAGCTGGTGTCTCTTGTCTGGTTTTGCAGAAACATACAACTGTGTGTCATCAGCATAAAAGTGGAAACGAATACAATGTTTACGAATAATGTCACCCAAAGGTAACATATATAAAGAAAAAAGCAGTGGACCCAAGACAGAACCTTGTGGAACACCAAACTTTACCTCAGTATGTCTAGAAAAATCACCATTTACATCAACATACTGATAGTGATCAGTTAAATAAGACCTGAGCCAGGAGAGGGCCGTTCCCTTAACTCCCACAAAATTTTCTAGTCTATCCAGAAGAATGGAATAATCAAATGGTATCAAACGCTGCACTAAGGTCAAGCAACACAAACAGCAAGACACAGCCCTGATCAGACGCCAACAGTAGGTCGTTTACTACTTTAACCAGAGCTGTCTCTGTGCTCTGATGAGGTCCAAATCCTGACTGATAAATTTCATGGATGTTATTCCTATGTAAATGAGCTTAACTGCTGTGCCACAGCTTTTTCAAGGATCTTGGAGATAAAGGGGAGGTTTGATATTGGCTGATAATTGGACAGCTGACAGGGATCAAGGTCAGATTTTTTAATCAGGGGTTTGATAACTGCTAGTTTAAAGGATTTGGGTACATAGCCAATCGTAAGAGAAGAATTTATTATTTTTAGAAGCAGTTCAATTACTTCAGGTATCATCTGTTTGAATCGACATGTAGGTAAGGGATCTAGTACACAAGTTGAGGCTTTTGATGTGGAGATTAATGAAAGTAATTCAATTTCTCTGAGGGGAGTAAAACATTCTAATTGCTGATCTGATACAGGTATATTGTTAACTACAGGGTCACTTACATTGTCTGACCTTAAATTAGTAGTTTGAATTTTTTGTTGAATATTCTCAATTTTGTCATTAAAAATAATTCATGAAGTCGTTGCTACTACATACTGCAGGTATGCATGTGTCCATAGTGGACTTATTCCTGGTTAATTTTGCTACAGCATTAAATAGGAATCTAGGATTATTTTTGTTATCTTCTATTAGGGAGGAGAGATATGTTGATCTAGCAGCACCAAGAGCTTTTCTATACATCAGGAAGCTCTCCTTCCACACTAATTTGAACGCTACCAATTTTGTTTGACACCATTTACGTTCCAATTTTCGAATGGTCTGTTTTAAGGTTCGAGTGTCATCATTATACCAAGGTGCTAATTTTTTCTCTATGATCATTTTCCTTTTAAGAGGAGCTACAGTATCTTAAGTATAGCGGAATATTGACTAAGCATTCAGTTGCCTGATCAAGTTCTGCAGGGGCTGACAGTGACCCAATCAAAGTTGATAACTCTGGGAGATCATTTATAAAGCTTTGTGCAGTAGTTGATGTGAATGTATGTTTAATACAGTAGCATGGTGAGGTGCATATATTATTACTCAGACATATTTTGAATGAGATGAGATAATGATCTGAGATAACTTCAGACTGTGGAAGTGTGACTATATTTTCCACGTTTAACTCGAATGTTTGTATTAGATCGAGGGTGTGACCACCACTAGAGGTCTGCGCGGGACAGAATTTTCAGTCCCGCTCCCGCCCGCTCCCGCAAAGAATTATGATTTTCAATCCCGCTCCCGCCCGCCATATTTTGTCCCGCTCCCGCCCGCAAATCCTGCATGATGCAGACGTTCGCGTTATTTCTCACGAACGTTCTTGTCATTGGCTTGGGGAATTTCACCTAGCGCACGTAGCGAGGGTGCGCGTTGCCAAGCGGCATGCGCAGCTGAGGCTTTACAGAGATACCCATTGTGAGCTTCACTAGAGGAGCTATGCTCTTCTGCCATGATCGGAGATCTCAAACACGGAAGAGCGGAAAGGAATCGGAAACGTACGCGAGATTAGACCACTGTGGCAGCGGGGGCGTGGCCAAGCACCAGTCTGTGAATGGAGGGCGGGGTCTCAATTTGTGTGTGTGTGTGTGTGTGTGTGTGTGTTGCAGGGATGGAGTATAAAGGGAGGGGGAGAGGAGAGAAGAGGGATTCACTCCCCGACCACAACACGTGTGAGTGAGTGAGTGAACGAGTGAAAGAAAGAAAGAAAGCTGAAAAGCTCAATAAAGTGAGTGGGTGTGAACATGAACTCTCGCCTGCCGTGCTTCTGTGCTCCACCCACATCAGGGATTACTACAGTGGTGCTGAAACACGCTACCTAAAAATATGACCCCGCCCTCCATTCACAGACTGCTGCTTGGCCATGCCCCCGCTGCCACAACCACATCCGCAAATTTAGACATCTTAAAATGTTTTTATTAATGCCAAATAAAATATCCAGCACAAATTATATATGATAGACATAAATTAATCATTTATAAATTTTATTTTAAACACGTTTTTAGTTAGCGGGACTGCAGATAATCACCTCTCCCGCCCGCATTGTGCACTCCCCCTCCCGCCCGCGAGCTTTCAAAATTTGTCCTGCACCGCACTGCTTTGCGGCGGGTCCCGCGGGACTCCCGCGGGAGTGCAGGGCTCTAACCACCACCATGGGTCGGTCCTATGACATTCTGATTAACCCCTACTGAATCTAAAATGGACACAAACGCTGTTTTCAAAGGGTCTTCTGGGTTATCAAAGTGAATCTTAAAATCTCCAACAACTAAAGCTTTGTCTAATGAAATAACCAGGTCAGAGATAAAATCTGCAAATTCAGAAAGAAACTCAGAATATGCCCCTGGGGGCCTGTAAATAATAAGTAACATAATTAACTGAGTAGACTTTTTTTCGAGGCTACATACATTATATTAGTATGAAGAGCTTCAAATGTATTAACCCTTTGGTGACTGACCCCTTGAAAATGGTTCCTCCAGGAACGATGACGTTTCAGTTGTCAAGACAATGGAAAAACTAAAATACAAAAACAGAAAGATACGTCACAATGCTCTTGTGCACAAAACAAAATGCTCTTGTATTTGTATTTTAGTTTTTCCGTTGTCTTGACAACTGAAACGTCATGGTTCCTGGAGGAACCATTTTCAAGGGGTCAGTCACCAAAGGGTTAAATTTATAACCAGGTTTGTGTGTTACACCTAGATAATCATTATAAATAACCACGACGCCTCCTCCTCTGCCAGTTAGACGAGGCTGGTGTATGTAACTGTTTCCAGGAGAACTAGCTTCATTTAATGCTATATATTCATTTGACTTAATCCAGGTTTCTGTTAAACAATACATTAAACTCCTGATCAGTAATAAGTTCATTAACCATTAGTGCTTTAGATGTAAGAGATCTAATATTTTATAGCCCCACCTTTAGATCAAAGGTGCTGGCAGCGGCTGTACAGTCAGTATGACCCATTTTTATATTGATTAGTTTACTGGAACAAACTGAGTATTTCTACTTTTTTGTTGAGCTTGGGGAACAGACACAGTCTCGATGTAGTGGACCCTGAGTGACGACTCTGCAGCTAGCAGACAGTCGGTTTAGCCTGTTCGTCTGCTCCCTGGCCTTGTCTCTGGATTGCCAGAAATTAACTAGGCCTGTTCTGAGACTATGACCTATGCTGCAAGAAATGAGAGCAGCACCTTCCCAAGGGGGATGGATACCGTCCTGCCCTAACCAGCCAGCAGTGCCTTCAAAATTAGCCCAATTATCTGTAATTGCTTTCAGAGCACCACCTGGACAACCAGCAGTTCAGTGACCATAACCCGCTGTAAGCTATATCGCCATGCCGCATTGGGATGGGGCCAGAGCATACTACAGCATCGGACATCGTCTTTGCTAATTTAAACACCTCTACAAAGTTAATCTTAGTAACCTCAGACTGACGAAGGCGTAGATCATTAGCTCCTGCATGGATAACTATCTTTGAGAACCTGTGCTTGCCTAAGAACCTAAGATTACCTGCTATGTCCGGCACCCTGGCTCCTGGTATACACCTGACTAAAGCTGCTGGTGCCCCTAAAGGCTGAGCTAATTTCACGTGCCGTATGATAGAGTTCCCTATAACCAGAGTTCTTTCAGGTTTCTCAGTGGGTGCATCACTAAGGAGAGCAAACCTGCTCGACACAAGAAGCGGAGAGGAGTGGTGCTCCCGTGGGCGAGCCTCAGTGGTAGCTTTGGCTCTATGCTTATGCCGCCTAGTTGTCACCCATTTGACCCGCTGTAAGGGGTGTAATGCCGGAGTTGGGGGATTACTAACTCCACCTAGGGCATCCAGACTTTCCCCTACAGAAACTACACTGTTCTCATTATTACCTCCGCCAAGGAGGTTATGTTTTCGGTAGCGTTGGTTTGTTTGTCTGTTAGCAACATTACGGAAAAAGCAATGAACGGATTGCTCTGAAAATTTTTCCCCGAGGTGTGACTGGGCACAAGTAACAATCCATTAAATTTTGGCAATGATCCGGATCACCTTCTGGATCCCGGATTTTTTTAAAGGATTCTTGGCAGAGGTCTGCGCTCTCCGAGTGCTTTTCTACTGTGTCATTTTTTTTGGGGGGGGGGGCTTGATTCAGTACAGCATATGCGCAATGATATTCCTACTATTCATTCCAGCCAGCAGGGGTGCTAATTGTATATAACAGTCTGCTGTGCTGGCAACGTCTCAAATTGCAATCTAGCACACTAGGTCGTGTGTTGGAACACAATGAAGTGCGCCATTTAGGCAGGCTAGTTAGTGTAGTAGTGGCCGGTTTGGGACGGAGTTCTGGATGAAATGAAATCACGGCCGCAGCCATAGCAGCCGGTGGCGTAAACATCATGCGGAGTGTTTTAATGAAGCGCTAGCTAGCAAAGTGGCCAATAAAGTTTATTAAATAGAGCTGTATACGTTTAAAAAAAGGACTCCTTTTTGTTTTATTTATTTATTTTATTTTTTTACTTACCCCTCAATTCCTCTCTTTCTTTCTCACACACACCCATGCTCCCTGCCTCAGCAAGCTTTCGCACCACCATGCAGTTTGTTTATTACCTCCGCCAAGGAGGTTATGTTTTCGGTAGCGTTGGTTTGTTTGTTGGTTTGTCTGTTAGCAACATTACGGAAAACGTTATGAACGGATTGCTCTGAAATTTTTTCCAGGTGTGTGACTGGGCACAAGTAAGAATCCATTAAATTTTGGCGGTGATCCGGATCACCTTCTGGATCTCGGATTTTTTTAAAGGATTCTTGGCAGAGGTCTGCGCTCTCCGAGTGCTTTTCTCGTTCTCACTGGCCTTCTCTAAATCCTGGATATGTGCTTCTAGGACTGCAATCTTCTCCGTCAGAGAGCTAACTAATCTGCACTTATCACAAATAAAGCTATCACTAGCGACAGAGGAAGAATGACTAAGCGTCCTGCACTCAGCACACCGAACAGGCTGAAGGTGTGCCATGACGAAAAGATTCACGTACCTTAATCGAAGATCTGTTGATATTAAAGCAGATCTGATGTGGATGGTCTCTGCTGGCCTTGTCTGGTGTGACAAGGGGGTCACACCAGATACTGAAAGCAAAGGCTCACATAAATAAATAAATGACCAAGTATAATATTTTTGTCTCATTTGTTTAACTGGGTTCTCTTTATCTACTTTTAGGACTTATGTGAAAATCTGATGAGTTTTAGAAAATTCTAAAGGGTTCACAAACTTTCAAGCACCACTGTAAATATACAATATATTCTGGAGAAACAGCAGTGATGTTTAAAATGATTTGAACAGACAAACCCCAAGCCAGCTGGTTTTAAAAAAGTCTCTAGGGTGAGGATAAATAAGTAAGTAAATAAATAAAATATCCTTGTGATACAGTGGTGCTTGACAGTTTGGGAACCCTTTAGAATTTTCTAGATTTCTGCATAAATATGACCTAAAACATCATCAGATTTTCACACAAGTCCTAAAAGTAGATAAAGAGAACCCAGTTAAACAAATGAGGTAAAAATATTATACTTGGTCATTTATTTATTGAGGAAAATGATCCAATATTACATATATGTGACTGGGAAAAGTATGTGAACCTCTAGGATTAGCAGTTAATTTGAAGGTGAAATTAGAGTCAGGTGTTTTCAATCAATGGGATGACAATCAGGTGTGAGTGGGCACCCTGTTTTATTTAAAGAACAGGGATTTATGAAAGTCTGATCTTGACAACACATTTGTGTATCATGGCATGAGCAAAGGAGGTTTCTGAGGACTTCAGAAAAAGCGTTGTTGATGCGCATCAGGCT
Organism: Neoarius graeffei; assembly: GCF_027579695.1. NCBI lineage: Eukaryota > Metazoa > Chordata > Actinopteri > Siluriformes > Ariidae > Neoarius > Neoarius graeffei. The sequence goes on from NC_083570.1 coordinate 28,437,268, forward strand.
GGAAAAGGTTACAAAACCATCTCTAAAGAGTTTGGACTCCACCAAGCCACAGTCAGACAGATTGTGCACAAATGGAGGAAATTCAAGACCATTGTTACCCTCCCCAGGAGTGGTCGACCAACAAAGATCACTCCAAGAGCAAGGCATGTAATAGTGGGCAAGGTCACACAGGACCCCAGGGTAACTTCTAAGCAACTGAAGGCCTCTCTCACATTGGCTAATGTTAATGTTCATGAGTCCACCATCAGGAGAACACTGAACAACAATGGTGTGCATGGCAGGGTTGCAAGGAGAAAGCCACTGCTCTCCAAAAAGAACATTGCTGCTTGTTTGCAGTTTGCTAAAGATCACATGGACGAGTCAGAAGGGTATTGGAAAAATGTTTTGTGGACGGAGGAGACCAAAATAGAACTTTTTGGTTTAAATGAAAAGTGTTATGTTTGGAGAAAGGAAAATGCTGCATTCCAGCATAAGAACCTTATCCCATGTGTAAAACGTGGTGGTAGTATCATGGTTTGGGCCTGTTTTGCTGCATCTGGGCCAGGATGGCTTGCCATCATTGATGGAACAATGAATTCTGAACTATACCAGCGAATTCTAAAGGAAACTGTCAGGACATTTGTCCATGAACTGAATCTCAAGAGAAGGTGGGTCATGCAGCAAGACAACGACCCTAAGTACATTAAAGAAGAATAAATTTAATATTTTGGATTGGCCAAGTCAAAGTCCTGAACTTAATCCAATCGAAATGTTGCAGAAGGACGTGAAGCGAGCAGTTCATGTGAAGAAACCCACCAACATCCCAGAGTTGAAGCTGTTCTGTACGGAGGAACGGGCTAAAATTCCTCCAAGCCGGTGTGCAGGACTGATCAACAGTTACCGCAAATGTTTAGGTGCAGTTATTGCTGCGGGGGGTCACACCAGATAGCCTACTGAAAGCAAAGTTCACATACTTTTACTACTTACAGATGTGTAATATTGGATCATTTTCCTCAATAAATAAATGACCAAGTAATATTTTTGTCTCATTGGTTTAACCGGGTTATCTTTATCTACTTTTAGGACTTGTGTGAAAATCTTTTGATGTTTTAGGTCATATTTATGCAGAAATATAGAAAATTCTAAATGGTTCACAAAGTTTCAAGCACCACTGTAAATTTTCTTTCGGTCTCCCTCTTAGGTGGGGCCAGCCCTGCGATTGCCCCCGGACGTCATTACAACATCAAAGGGAGGACTAAATCTGGAATGGGATGTTCAACATCAACATGCACAACTGAGAGTAATGGTCAAGTGTACACATTCCTTTTGGACAGCATATAGTGTTGTTGTCCTCATATGTAGCTTTCTGGCTTTTTAACTCTTTAAAGCATGCCTTGTTAGACTTTTGAGCGCGCGCGCGCAGGAATTAGTACAAGAACTGACACACACACACACACACACACACACGATAATCCCACAAAGCCGATTACAGGAAACGTCATGTTTTTCAGTCAAATTAAATCTCTAAAGGATACAAGACAAAATCTCAATTTGTCTCAAAATGCTGAGAGGGACTTGACGATAAATGCGCATCCTGGAAAAAAATAAATTACTTACATAATCCAATTTGGGCATCACAGTCCTACAGCCTCCCATTTTGAATTTGAACAGGTTGTATATTTCCTCTGGATGCCCTAATGACTTCAGGATATCCATTTTTTTAAAATATATATATATAAATAATTTATAGTTTAACAGGCGGTGAAATTATATTCAGCTTCTGCACTGACTTTCGCAGATTTCATGTTTTTATTCTCATAGGGCACACAGCACGAGTCCCTCCCACCTATGTGTCCAAATCGCGTGAAACGTCAGATCAACTGAGGCTTGTGATTGGTTTCGTGTCATGGGCTTAGAGTCGAGCAGCCAATAGGCGTTCAGAGCGGCTGGTGTGATGCCCCGCCTCTCTAATCGCGCGCTGCCTTTATTGCCAGGGAAGCTTCAATTGGTTTGGAGCTGAAGTCAGCTTCTTCCTTCAGCATGATCAACAAAACAGTGTTTTTCGACAGTATATGGTTACATGCATGGATATGATTAGTGATCATTGCAGTAATTTATTTTGTTTTAAAAAGGTATGAAATACATCCATACATTTCTTTCTTACATAATGTATTTCTAAAATATTTAGTCATTTTATAGACACAATAAATAAATAGCAAAAAGAGTCTTCTTTGATTCTTATTTATTTTAATTAAGTTCCTCTGAAAGATCAGCTACTCAGAGGGGAAAAAAAACAGGGAGAGAATACAGCTCTTAATATTTGTCCTTTGCACAATCTAGTGTCTTTGTGCAACACATTGAGGTTAACCATAATAATAGAGCAAAGTGTCAATACATACAGCCATACATACATTTTTATACATTGAAAAAAAAAATGAGCAGAACATTTTTTCTCACAGTCGACTGAAAAAAAACTTAACACTTTAAAACGGATCCACATCTACACCGACTTAGGCAGAATTCGGACCCAGTGCTATCGGCTACCTGTGAACATGAAAAAAAGACTTAACCCTGTTTGCTTCAAGTCAATAAATATTAGGTGTTCTTCTTAAAATTACCAGGAAAAAAAATCGAATTAAAGTGAGGACTTTGCAGTGCATCATCGAACATTGAAAATTATTTTTTTGTTATTTACTGGAAGATATATTTTTGACAGATTTTCTGAAATCCCGTCCCAGTTTTCTGTGCCCCTTCCCCTTTTAATTTTCGCTTTTTCATTTCTTAATTGCATTATGAAGACACGACTGGAAAACTAACTGACAAATCTGACAAATTCACAGATACGTACAGTATTAAAAGATGTTGCTTATTATGGGTGTTTTTAATGATCTCAAAGTCAAACTGTAACTCAAACAAAATATGTTTTGACTATATGAGGAGTGCTATATATATATATATATATATATATATATATATATATATATATATAAAATTCTCTTGAATCAGACTTTTTCTTTATTTGAAGAGATGATTCTTGGACAGGGAGTGTCATTTTTAGATATAATGAAATTTAGCACAGCTAGTAGTAAACACATACAGGTTTTCAGTAATAAAACACTGAGATCAATGAATTAAAGAAATAAAGGCACATTAGGTTGTTTAATTGTCACTTTATAAATACTGAAGACACTTTATCGGTGGAGTAATTCCAGCAGTCTGTGAGTATTTGACCAGCTTACTTTCCTGTACGTTGGTCTCAGGTATCATGCAGATTGCTTCAGTGACCTTTATTTTGCCTGAATGATTTCTTGTTTCTTGACAGTTTCGGTTTCTTTTGCTTTCTGTCAATTCTGATTTCCACTGTTCTTGCAGTATCCTCTGCTGTGTCATGGTTGTGTTTGACATGTATGGTTTCATATTTGGGTTGCCCATTCATTCCCTTTCACCATCACTGGTTTGGTACGCTGATGGAAACTGTAACATTTGACTGAAAGACAGCAGGTTCATGTGAGAATCAAGTTGTTCCAAGGCTCATTTTTGGAGCTGGGTGCTCCACTATGGGCTCCTGGAGAAAGTTTCAGCGATGAAGCCACACTTTGGCCTCCCATGTATGAGATCTAGATAGAAAGCACTAGTAGTTGTTATTATACGTACACCTCAACCTCAAGCATTCACCTGCCTGATTCTGATAGACCAAACTAAAGCTATGTTCAAATATACAATCTTGTGTACTCACTTGTGTATGTATGTTATGATGGGAATAGAGAGTGGGCGTGTCTGGCTCATTCTTGATTGGGCGGGGTTCTATTGTATTGCCACCAGTGCTGGTTGCATTAGAAGGGGCGTGACCATCATTCCCAGGGTTTCCTGTCAATCATCATGTAAGCATTCGTTATTATTTGTTCATTTTTATTTCACACTGAATTATGATGAATAATGATAATTCAGGTTTCTAAATCTTAGCTTATTCCTAAGTTTAAAAAAAATCATAGACCCCTGGCTATGCTTCACTGACCCCTGGGGGTAGGGGGTTGTTCCCTAACACCTGCTTTGAGAACTACAGTGTAAGAAGACACTTTCATACCTGGCTTGGACTTGTTGAGGTTTTTGGGTTTGCGCTTGCGTGTTTGAATACCTTCCTTTTTCATGGCAAGAGGACGAGGAACCTGTGTTGGAGAAAATTTGTTCAAAATTTCTGATTCACTGGTGGCAGTAAGCCTACATATCAAGACTATGTATGTAAATCCATTGCTGCTTTGACCTTACTGAGAATCAAGACCATATTGTTATTATAGAGAACGCTATTATTCAAAGATATTGAAATACAGTGGTGCTTGAAAGTTTGTGAACCCTTTAGAATTTTCTATATTTCTGAATAAATATGACCTAAAACATCATCGGATTTTCACACAAGTCCTAAAAGTAGATAAAGAGAACCCAGTTAAACAAATGAGACAAAAATATTATACTTGGTCATTTATTTATTGAGGAAAATGATCCAATATTACATATCTGTGAGTGGCAAAAGTATGTGAACACTTGCTTTCAGTATCTGGTGTGACCCCCTTGTGCAGCAATAACTGCAACTAAACATTTGCGGTAACTGTTGATCAGTCCTGCACACTGGCTTGGAGGAATTTTAGCCCGTTCCTCCGTACAGAGCAGCTTCAACTCTGGGATGTCGGTGGGTTTCCTCACATGAACTGCTCGCTTCAGGTCCTTCCACAACATTTCCATTGGATTAAGGTCAGGACTTTGACTTGGCCATTCCAAAACATTAACTTTATTCTTCTTTAACCATTCTTTGGTAGAACGACTTGTATGCTTAGGGTTGCTGTCTTGCTGCTTGACTCACCTTCTCTTGAGATTTATTTCATGGACAAATGTCCTGATATTTTCCTTTAGAATTCGCTGGTATAATTCAGAATTCATTGTTCCAACAATGATGGCAAGCCGTCCTGGCCCAGATGCAGCAAAACAGGCCCAAACGATGATACTACCACCACCATGTTTCACAGATGGGATAAGGTTCTTATGTTGGAATGCAGTGCTTTCCTTTCTCCAAACATAACGCTTCTCATTGAAACCAAAAAGTTCTATTTTGATCTCATTTGTCCACAAAACATTTTCCAGTAGCCTTCTGGCTTGTCCACATGATCTTTAGCAAACTGCAGATGAGCAGCAATGTTCTTTTTGGAGAGCAGTGGCTTTCTCCTTGCAACCCTGCCATGCACACCATTGTTGTTCAGTGTTCTCCTGATGGTGGACTCATGAACATTGGCTAATGTTAATGTGAGAGAGGTCTTCAGTTGCTTAGAAGTTACCTTGGGGTCCTTTATGACCTCGCCGACTATCACACACCTTGCTCATGGAGTGATCTTTGTTGGTCGACCACTCCTGGGGAGGGTAACAATGGTCTTGAATTTCCTCCATTTGTACACAATCTGTCTGACTGTGGATTGGTGGAGTCCAAACTCTTTAGAGATGGTTTTGTAACCTTTTCCAGCCTGATGAGCATCAGCAACGCTTTTTCTGAGGTCCTCAGAAATCTCCTTTGTTCGTGCCATGATACACTTCCACAAACATGTGTTGTGAAGATCAGACTTTGATAGATCCCTGTTCTTTAAATAAAACAGGGTGCCCACTCACACCTGATTGTCGTCCCATTGATTGAAAACACCTGACTCTAATTTCACCTTCAAATTAACTGCTAATCCTAGAGGTTCACATACTTTTGCCACTCACAGATATGTAATATTGGATCATTTTCCTCAATAAATAAATGACCAAGTATAATATTTTTGTGCCATTTGTTTTACTGGGTTCTCTTTATCTACTTTTAGGACTTGTGTGAAAATCTGATGATGTTTTAGTTCATATTTATGCAGAAATATAGGAAATTCTAAAGGGTTCACAAACTTTCAAGCACCACTGTAGTTATGCATACTGTACATAATGTATAGATTTAAAAATATATATGCTTTTATATTATATTTAATAATGTCATAAGGGTAGAACATCCATCTTTTGGCTTAGTGTCTCCTTATGATGGTAGAAGTTTAATCATAACTCCAGTTAATTTGGATTTTAAAGTCTGTCATCACACATATTGAAAATATTGTTGCTCTGGCTCTCACCCCATGTAGTTTCATGTAGAGGCCACAGGCATTGCACACGGGCTCTCCTTCTGCATTTCGTCTCCACAGAGTGGTGGTTGTGGTGTGACAGTTCGTACAGGATAGGCCCACTCTCCTGGAAGCAGACTGAGTGGGAGTGTTTTAAGAGAAAGAGACAGCTGTTACTCTCTGGTGGTTTTTTTTTTTTGAGAAACCTCAGCCCTGCCCAGACTAGCTCTTCCTTCCTTCTGAACGTTCCTTCTGAAAGATTTTTGACATTTTATGGATAAGAACAAATAACGTAAAGATTTAGGGTGTAGTATATTACTGTAAACAAAATAGTACAATATATAAGTATGCTTAGACTGTTGATGATACATGAATGCATCTCTTTCCATGTGAAGGCCAAGAAAGGTTAAACAGATATTCCTGTCACTGAGAAAAGTGTTCACCATATTGAAAATATTGTTCACCAGTGGGAGCAAAATTGTCTGGGTGGGAGGGATCACTTTAATCTCTACCCTGTCCATCATAGTGACACTAGAACAATCACAAGCATCTGTGAGAAAGTGTACTGTATGTGGAAGAGGGTAGATAGCGCTTTTTGCTGTTCAGTGTAGTTTGAAAACATGTGTTAGCTAGCTTCATGTGTCTTCAAGAAAGTATGTTTTGGGATAAAATGAAGGATAATTAAAAAAACCCTTATCTTCCTATCCATTATAAAGTCCCCTCCCCACGCCCAATAATTTTTAATTTGCAGTGTTTTGCTTTTTTGGTGGCCAAATTAAGTTCTGGCCATGACTTCAAGTTCTTCAGGACCTCAAGTTGAGTTCCCCATGGTCATGAGTTAATAAATTAAGGCCATAAGCTGTTTATCAAGATCTTATGGCAATGGCTGTATTCTAAAAATGACTATGATACAGAGAAATCAACTGAGTTAGACCAATGGGTTCACAGGAACATACATATAAAGACATATTGGCATTCAATTCCTCCAAAATAATTAAATACCGGCCATATACAGTAATAAGTATGACCTTCCCTCAATGTATCAAGTCATGGGTTCAAGTTATACAATTCATAACTACAACTTTAGTATCTCGTGGCAAGGACATAATAATTGATAGCTACTTAGTTAGTGGCCTCAAAATATTAACTTGCGGCCTTGATATATTAATTCATGGTCAAGCCTTCTTATTAAATAACCACCATGTCACCTCAGTATCTCTGGAATCTATTTTTGTTTTCTGTGAAATGATTCGATTTTATTTGCTTGCATATAAAATATAAAATATATAAAACAGTACTATTACATTTACCATATGTTACTATCGCCTTAATTGTACTATAGCCTTTGTTGTTCTTTCTTAAATATGACACTCCTTTCCAGCTGCTTATCCAGTAGCTCATGTGGGTAAGGATATAAGAACATCACACATGCTAATAAGACGCTATTTTCACAGTTATGCTCTGAAGCACAAACGAACGATGTAGTAAACTGGATATGACTCACAAGTCGTCTCTGGGGTTTGATCAGTGGCCTGTTGATGCCATTCATCTTGTGGTAGAGTCCACATGCATTACACAGGTAATGACCAGTCCCATCTCGCCGCCACAAAGGAGTGGACATGGCCCCACAGTTCACACACTCTCGGCCTTCGGCGAAATCTTCGAACAGATCTAAAAAAACAATGAGGGAGAAATAGAAAGAAAACATTCAGATGATTCTCATAGTTAAACCAGTGATGGAGAGGGTTTTGGAATGCCATATCCTGAAATTGGTGCTAATGTGTTGTACTTATAACCTTTAAAAAATATATACTGACACACTGAGTTTGGTATTTGCTATTGTTTTTTTTTCTTCAAATTACACATTTCTATTAACATCCTAGCAATGTTAGCCTAGACCTGCTTCCATGCAAAGAGAATTTTATCTTTCCACAAAATAAACACCTTCTGTCATTTGCAGTGTTAAAACATTCCTAATATATGTTGTAGCATTGTTTCTTATATTGGTTAGCTAGCTACACATAGATCTATTATTTTACTAGCTGCTCATTTACCTTGTTAGATGTAAGCATTAGCATGCTAACTCTCTTGCTCTCTCTCTCTCTCTATTTCTCTCTACTGCACGTCTCTACTGCACGTCTCTACAGTGACGTGGCTGCTCTGACAGCTCCAGCCATCAAAGTTTCTAGGGCAGAATTACAGTAGTGGTTTCCTGTTGCTTTCTACTGGATTATTATAGAGGTTTTCTCCTCTCAACCATTCATACCTATGGGCAATTTAGAGTAGTCAGTTAACCTACCCTAAGTCTTTGGATGGTAGGGGAAACTGGAGCACCCAGAGGAAACCCACACAGACATGGGGAGAACATGCAAACTCCACACAGAAAGGCCCACGTCAGCCACTGGGCTCAAACCCAGAACCTTCTTGTTGCGAGGTGACAGTACTAACTACTACACCACCGTGTCGCCCATCCTAACTATACTGTATGTATATACAGCACACATACAATTGAAAAGAAAGATCCTTTCAAAATGGTTGCTTAAAGGAGATACGCAGAACCATGGCCTCACTTTTTGTTTATAAATGTCTTGAGAGCTCAAGAATGGCATTAGGAATAGTTTTAAGCGTTAACAATAAATGTAATATAGTAATTTTTACGATTAAAGTGATTCATATAGGTAGCGGTCTGAGTGAATGACCTTGACATCTGTGATGTCACAGCAGGAAGGCTATCAGTCTCATCGCCATTTCCGCTATACTAAAACACAGAGCTAACTGCAACTCCGATCCTCCATTTTGAGCTAGTTTATCACCATGCCACATACATGTGTTGCTGGAGGGTGCAGCAACAGAACAGAAGGTGGATTTATGTTGCATTCATAGCCCAAGAACGTTCAAACTGCAAAGATTTGGACGAGTTTTGTGAGAAATTCACAGATTGGGCACCTACGAAGTGGTCTCTCCTCTGCTCTGCACATTTTACTGAGGACTCGTATGAAACCTCTGATCTGTTGAGGAGCGTTGGCTATAAGCCTGTATTGAAAGAGGGTGCAGTACCAACAATTAAATGAAAAGAAAACTACAAGAAAAGGAAAGTAAGTTCAGTTGCACTAGTTCTCCCGGAGTGTGAGTTGAGCAGTAATAGCAGAGTACTCAGTATGGAGAAGATGGAGAATGAGTGGACCAGTCATCAGATTTCTCTGCTGGATATGCTTGCCTCCGCAGCAATATGTCGCCCTTATGTGGAAGAAGCGAGTGAACGAAGAACTGAAAGTCAGATTGTTTCAAAACAATCGGCCACAAGCTCGGCTTTCAAGAAGCGAGAGCACAGACGCAATTCTCATTTGGTTACATAGCAAAAAACAACACTCATTGTTTACCTGCATTTAGATTAATACATGTAACTTGTATTGTGTATTTAAGTTACCAGTATAAGATTATTTAATTTGCCTCAGAATGTGATTGTCTCAGTTCGACTAATTATTTAATTAGCCTTTTACGTTTTATCAGTGACAATGCATGCATGTGCATGTACATTGCATAAGTTATAATACCTATTCTGTTTTAATGAGAGTCACATGAGACTGTCAGTTCAATTCCATCCATGGCTTTCTTCTCTGGCTTTATTTCGTAAGGTGGGGGCCTCCGTGGCTGACGTGTTACTATCGGAGTCACTTTCCAATGGTTTGAACTGATACGGTTCTATGTGTATAGCAGTAGCATGTACACACACTCCAATTTCAGGACTATCACAGTCAGATGTACTACTATCTGAGGAATCCGAAGAATCTCCAATAAATCCGAACGAAGAGGCCATTGCAATCACTCTCGTCTGCCGAGTCTGACTTTGGTCTATAGAGGGTCGCCGCGTGACGTCACCGTGCCGCGAGATTTTGTTAGGGCGCCATATTGGAAGACCTCAAGTACATACATACATACATACTCACAATACAAAACAAACTACGAATGAGAGTGAAGTGATATTACAGCTTGTGAAGTGACACGATGAGTGAAGTGACACGATGGCTGATAATTCTGGTTATGTGAGTACATTACCAGCTGCAGAAAGGGCACGGTATGTGGAGAAACTGGCCATGATAGATGGGTTTGACCCATATGATAAGACTCGGGGCAAGGGAGAATGGAAACATAAGGAGGACCTGACTACTTATCTGTTTTTATTTATATATCTTTGAATTATTTGGACATGGGGAAAAACTATATTTAAAATCCAAAGAGGGATGGACGGAGGAAAATTAAAACAAAAGAAAGAAATGAAATATATAACATAAATGTGATAAAATTAAGGATGTTTTTATTCAGTAAACATTTAAAAAATGTTCTACAACACTCTAGCCTAGTGACTTACCAGTAACAAAATGGTCTGAACATATTCTGTACTGTTGTAGACTTGAGGTATTCAGATCCGCTCTGCATAAAGCAGCTAAATACTCTCTCTGTCTCCTGGCAGAAAGCTCCTTGGTTTGCTCCCCTTGTGTCTCAATCACAGCTGGTATTCTGAAGAAAGACTTCTTTTCACCTTTCCCATCAGCTTTGTTAGAACACCCTAACACAGCACAAAAGTTTACCATTGTAGGTTTTTGATGAATCAAGTGCCTCGTGGGTTCACATACCGCGCGCTGCCATTATTTCCCCTTAATCACGAGTTTGTTGGTCTTCCAATATGGCGCAGGGTTTGTTTACTTCTGGTTTCGGGTGACGTCAGTGAAAGGGGTCTATAGCACCAGTTCCCACTGTGACGTCACTCACTCAGGGCTGGCTGGCTCAGTGGGGCAGCTCGAATGCCAACTTTGCAGTTGATTTTAACTCTCAAAAATATATATATTTTTTATTCCCAATTATGCAGCATACAAGAGTCAAGGATGGAGATACTATCCACTCAGAAATGTATTTAAAAATAAAGGTTTTGCGTATCTCCTTTGAGATGGATCAAATTGTAAATCATTACAATTTTCTGTGACACTGCTAAGAAACGTGCCTACAAGCTTTTGTGCTTATACCCTCCTTTACATTCAAATGATTCTGCTAATCACTTCTTTGTATGTTGACAGGTCTGTTTATTGGTGATTAAAAGATAAAATTATCCATGTACTTGGCATATCGAAGCTTAGCTTCATTTAACCACTTCCTTCAACAAGAGAATTTGCTATGGAGCTAGCAGTACAGGTTTATGCCTGAGCAAAGATGGAGAAATTATAACAAGGTATTTAACTAGGAATAATCATTGTAGTTAGGACGTTGCTTGAGTAGTCAATTTAAGGGGTTGTGGCCTGGGGAGCTGGCAATTAGTAGGGTGGCATTATGCAGTGATTAAAAAAATACAAATCCACTTATAGGAGACTGTTTCTGTCACCTGAAAAAAAGAGAAAGAAATTACATTATGAGAATGTATTTCATAATTTTGACTTTGCATCTCATAATTATAAGATACTATGTCATAATAAAGACTTATTACACTGCCCAGCCCCCCAAAAGTTGCCATTTGGATTTAAATAAGCAAATACATAAGAGTCTTTGATTGGGTAATTACTGTGGTGATTAATGTGTTTCAGCTGGCAACAATTCTTTTAACTCTAACTGATATAGTGAATAGCTTCTCATTTCTTAAAGAAACATGTCAGAAAACGCATCTTGTGCTCATGGAAAAGATGTGTTTCAGAAGGGTAAAATTATTGGCCTGCATCAAGCAAAGAAGACATCTAAGGAGGTTGCTGAAATGACTGGAATTGGATTAAGAACTGTCCAACACATTATTAAAACCTGGAAGGATAGTGGTGAACCATCAACTTTGTGGAAAAAATATGGTTGGAAAAAGATCCTGACTGACCATGATCAGAGATCTTGGTCACAAATGCTTGGTGAAGTCGAATCATAAAAAAAAAAAAAAAAAATCAACAGTAGAACTATGTTTAATAGTGAAATTAAGAGCATTTCCACACTCACAGTGTGATGAGAACTCACAGGATTGGTACTAAACAGCTGTGTGGCCATAAGAAAATCAGGTTTTAGTGAGGATAATCAGGAGAAAAGGCTTCAGTTTGCTAGGGAGCATAAAGATTGAACTCTGGAGCAATGGAAAAAGGTTTTATAAGTCCAGATTTACCCTATTCTTGAGTGATTGGTGTGTCAGGGTAAGAAGGGAAGCTCATGAAGCGATGCATCTATCATGCACAGTAGCCACTGTACAAGCCTCTGGAGGCAGTGTTATGATCTGGGGTTGCTTCAGTTGGTCAGGTTGAGGCTCAGCAACGTTATGAGGCAATAAAATGAAGTCAGCTAACTACCTGAATGTACAGAATGACCAGGTTACCACATCAATGGATTTTTTTTCTTTCCTGATAGCACAGGCGTAAAATAAGGGCTCAGATTGTGAAAGAGTGGTTCAGGGAGCACGAGGAATCATTTTCACACATGAATTGGCTACCACAGATTCCCGACCTTAACCCCATTAGGGATCTTTGGGATGTACTGGAGAAGACTTTAGGCAGGTGGTTAAACTCTCTCATCCTCAACACAAGATCTCAGTGAAAAATGAATACAACTCTGGACTGAAATAAATGTTGCGACATTGCATAAGTTTATTGAAACAATGCCACAGTAAATGCATGTAATCAAAGCTAAAGGCAGTCCAACCTTTAGACTGCACAATTTTTTTTTTGGCAGGGCAGTGTATTTCCTAATAATGAGAACACTGTCTCAGAATTATTATGAGATAGTAAATCATTATTCATTATTCTGATAAATCATAACTAAGACCATAAGTAAGCTAGTAAGTGTGAGATACATGTTCAAAGACATGCGGTTAGGTTAACATGGGGGGCCTTGGGCTGAAGTGCCCTTGAGCAAAGCACCTAACCCCCAAGTGCTCCCTGGGCGCTGTAGCATGGCTGCCCACTGCTCTAGGTACGGTATGTGTGTGTGCTCATTGCTCATTTGTGTGTGTGCATGCGTGTGCTTATTGTTTCAGATGGGCTAAATGCAGAGGATGAAGTTCACTGTGCTTGAGTGTGCATGTGACAAATAAAGAGGCTTCTTTTTCTTCTACTAAGTCATTATTATGAGAACGTAAGTCACAAGTATGAGATACTAAGTCATTGCTATGAGATAAGATTTAATTATTGTGAGATAGCAAGTTATAATTATGAGAAACATTCGCATATTTCATTATTATGAGAAAATTAACTATTATGCGATAAAGTCATTATGATAATATAAGACACGAAAACCTTCTCATTACCATGGTGGCCAGGAAATAGGCTTATATATATATATATATATATATATATATATATATATATATATATATATATACACACACACACACAGTGGTGCTTGAAAGTTTGTGAACCCTTTGGAATTTTCTATATTTCTGCATAAATATGACCTAAAACATCATCAGATTTTCATACAAGTCCTAAAAGTAGATAAAAAGAACCCAGTTAAACAAATGAGACAAAAATATTATACTTGGTCATTTATTTATTTATTGAGGAAAATAATCCAATATTACATATCTGTGAGTGGCAAAAGTATGTGAACCTCTAGGATTAGCAGTTAATTTAAAGGTGAAACAGGGATCTGTCACAGTCCGGTCCAGTCCATCCATGCCTGAGTTTGTGGGACTTCAATGCCGGCTCCAGGCCGGATCCGGGACAGGAATTCAGTCCTGCCCTGCTGAAGGCCATTTTCCCTGAAGGCACTCCCACACCTGCTACCACTCCTCTCCCATCAGCCAGGGCCTTCTTAAGAACTGTTTGGAGCTACTCCAGTTGCCAGGCTTGTCCATAGACAGTGCGTCTGGAGGGAGGCGGGACTGTTTGCCATCCATCGAGGTTTTTTTTTCTTTAGGTGTTTTAAAAACGATAAAATATTATAATAGGGGGAAAGTGAGGAATGGGAAAAGGTTTGGTGGAATTCTGGATGAGTGTAGTGGTGGTGGAGGAGGTATTTAGGGAACAACTGGATAGCCTGTGGATTAACTCTAGGATGAATGCTAACCAGAAGCAGGGACAGGGGAAAAGATCTTTAGAATCGGATGAGGATGAGGGAGACAGGGTTGTGAGAAGGAGAGTGTGGCAGGAGGATGAATTAAAAGTAGTTGTAAGGTTCAAGGAAGGGTATGACATTGGTAAAGTTGGTTTGATTTCTTTAACAAATGGATTGAAGAAGGTGTTGGGAGAAATAGAGAGGGCGTATCCAGTGTGGGGTGGGAGACTGCTCATCCAGTGTAAAAATAGTGGCCAGAGGGATAAGGCGCTGAAATTACAGTCAATTTGCAAGTTGGATGTGAGCGAGGTTAGGGTGTTTGGAGAGTGGGGAGCGAAAGGGGTTATATCAGGGATTCCCCTGGGCGAGAAATTGGATGAGCTTAAGAAAGCCATTAAAGGAGGGACGGTATTGAGCTTGAAAAGATTACAAGCAAAGCAAAATGGTGAAAAGGTGGACAGCACGACTGTCCTCCTGGAGTTTAAGGAGAGAGTGCTACCGGAGAGAGTAATGGTGGGATACATGAGTTTTTATGTGCGGGAATATGTCCCTCCTCCAGTCAGGTGCTACAAATGTCAGAGATATGGGCACATAGCAAAAGTCTGTAAAAGTAAGCCGCGATGTGGGAAGTGTGGAGGTGAGCATGAATATGGACAATGTGGGGATAGTGAAATCAGGAAATGCTGTAACTGTGGGGGGGGGACCATGCAGCAGTGTATGGTGGATGCCCAGTCAGGAAAAAGGCAGTAGTAATTCAACAGGTGCGATCCTTTAGGAACCTGTCTTATGCTGAAGCGGTTAAGGTCGTTCACAGTGAGGGGAAAGAGGGAAGTCAGAAGGAAGCGTGTGCGCAGGGTATATTAAAAGGATCAGAAGGAAAGAGTAAGGGGGAGGTGATATCCCCTGAGAAATTGATACTGTTTATAGCATATGTGGTTAACTGTTCTGACGATTTGAATAGCAAGACAGATAAAATTAAGATGATAGGTAAAGCTGCTTCCAAATTCCTTAATATAAGGAACGTATCTTGGGAAAGAATACAAGCAGCATTGGCTCAGAGTGAGATGAATGAACAGTCACAACCATTATTGTAATACCTTTTTTAATATTCCAGTGGAATGCTGGGAGTCTTGTGGCAAATGGACAGGAGTTAAAAGGATTCATACAGGATATGGAGCATAAGCCAGACATTATATGCATACAAGAAACATGGTTGAAGCCGTCGCTGAAATTTGTTATAAAAGGGTATACAAGTGTGAGAAGAGACAGGGGGGAAGGTAATGGAGGTGGATGTGCTACATTTGTGAGAAGGGGAATACAGTATAGAGAGTTGAAGAAGGGTGATGAACAAGAATACATCATAGTAGAAGTATGGACAGGAATGGGCAGTGTTAAGGTCATAAACTTCTATAATCCATGCAGGCAGCTGAAGGTGGAACAGCTAGAGGAAATCTGGGAAAATGTAGATGTTAAGGTGATATGGTGTGGGGATTTTAATGCACATAGTGCAATCTGGGGAAATAGGGATGACCATAATGGTAGGGTGGTGGAAAGTTTCATGGAGAACAGGGGGCTGGTTTGTCTCAATGATGGTACAGGCACAAGGATAGATGTGGTGAGGGGCTCAGACACAGCGATAAACTTAACCATAGTCACAAGTGCATTAGCACATAAATTTAGTTGGCAGGTGCACACGGAAAGTGGTATAGGTAGTGACCACTTCCCTATAATGGTCAGTGCGGTTCTGGAGGTGGAGAGGGTAGATGAAGTAAGAGATGGGAAGTGGATCTTAGGAAAAGCAGACTGGGACAAATTTGGGGAGTTAAGTGATCAAGGGCTGGTAAATATTGATACGCGCCAAAGTGTTGAAGGGTTATGCCTTTGTATTTGTGGCAGTATTATAGGTGCGGCACAAAGGGCTATTCCTATGGCAAAGCCAAAAGGTCTGACTAAAATAGTGCCATGGTGGACTAAGGAATGCAGTGAAGCCATTAAATAAAGAAACAAGGCTTTTAGAATTTTAAAAAAGACACATAATTACCAGTGTCTGATAGAGTATAAGAGGTCTCAAGCCCAGGTAAGAAGAGTGATTAAGAGGACAAAGAAGGAGTATTGGAGACAGTTCTGCAGTTCTCTTGGGCACACAACTCCTATTGAACAAGTGTGGGGAATGATTAAGAAGATGAGGGGTAACAGAAGGGAATATGAATACCCAGTACTGGTGGAAGAAGGGAAGGTTATGATAAACAATAAAGATAAGGCAGAGGCAATTGTGAAGACCTTAGTTAAAGTACATAGTTCAGGAAACCTAAGCCTGGAGGAGGTAAGGGCTAGACAGAGTACAATGGCAAAGTATGAAATGCAGGAGAATGTAGGGGAAGAAGGAGTGTTGAATGGGTTATTTACACTTCAGGAGTTAAACATTGCTCTGCAGAAGGTAGGTAGGTCTACTCCAGGAAGGGATAGAATATGTTATTCTATGCTAGAACACCTGAGTGAAGAGGGTAAAGGAGTATTGCTTCACTTATATAATAAGGTGTGGGAAGAGGGAGTACTTCCCCAATCATGGAAGGAGTCTATCATTATTCCAATACGGAAACCTGGAAAGGACCCTAAAAATCCTGGCAGCTATAGGCCAATAGCATTGACTTCCCAGATGGGGAAAACACTTGAAAGAATGGTCAATGATAGAATGGTATATTTCCTAGAGACCAGAGGGTTGATACAGAAATATCAGTCAGGTTTTAGGAAAGGCAGAAGCACAATGGACCCAACAATAGCATTGGAGGATGTCATAAGAAAGGCACAAGTCAATAAAGAGACTGTTGTAGCAGTGTACTTTGACATTGAGAAGGCATATGATATGTTGTGGAAGGAGGGATTGCTTGTTAAACTGTCTCAGCTTGGTATAAGAGGCAGAATATGGCAATGGGTTAGAAATTTCCTATCAGACAGGAAAATCAAAGTCAGAATCAATGGTGTTTTTAGCAATGAATATGAGGTTGATAATGGAACCCCACAAGGTAGCATAATAAGCCCATTATTGTTTACAGTAATGATAAATGATGTTTTTAAGAATATAGACAAGTCCATAGATGTTGCTTTATTTGCTGATGATGGTGCTATGTGGAAAAGAGGAAGGAACATAGATCATATTGTACATAAAATGCAGCAAGCAGTGGATACGGTACAAAAATGGGCTCTTAAATGGGGCTTTAGGATATCTGTGGAAAAGACAAAAGTTATGTTCTTCACAAGGAGAGCAATACATCAGGACTCGAGAGTAACAATGGGGGGTAAAGAGTTGGAGAGGGTAAACCACTTTAAGTACCTTGGTATATGGTTTGATAAACAGTTAACCTGGGCAGTGCACATCCAGAAAATTATAGAAAAGTGTAAAAGAGTACTTATGTTATGCGATGTCTGAAAGGTATAGAGTGGGGGGCTGATAGGCAGGCATTGAAGTCCGTTTATACAGGGTTAATAAGGTCAGTGATTGATTATGGGTGCATTGTGTATAGGTCTGCTGCTGAGTCTACACTAAATAAGCTAGACATTGTACAGTATCGAGCCCTACGACTGTGTATGGGAGCTATGAAAACCTCACCTGTGGCAGCCTTACAGGTGGAGCTGGGGGAGATGCCTTTACACCTGCGGAGAGATCAGTTGTCACTGGTATACTGGGCTAATCTTAAGGGTCACCAGGAGGGTCACATAGGCCTAAATACACTGATGAACTGTCAAGAGAGAGGAAATGAGAGAGTCAGAAGCTTTAGTTGGATTATTGAAGAGAAGGCAAGAGAAATGGAGATCAACAACCTAAACATTTGTCCTACAGTATCATATTCTGCAGTTCCTTTGTGGACCTTAGAGATGCCTGCAGTTGACCTAGGCCTCCTGGAAGCAAGAGAGGAGATAGAAGTAGACAAATTTTATGTTGCATGGTATATTCAGAGCCAGTATGGGGATAGATCTATTATATATACAGATGCATCTAAGAGAGAGGATAATTAAGTAGGGGCTGCATTTGACATCCCTACAATAAAAGTTGCTGTTATGAAAAGACTGAGTGACAACTTGGCGGTATACACAGCGGAACTAGTGGCTATTTTATTAGCTCTATCCTGGGTAGAAAGTAATAGGTTAAGGCCACTGAATATTGTTATTGCCTCAGATTCAACTTCAGCATTGTACAGTATTAAGAATGTACAATCACAGTCTAGATGAGATACTGTAATAGAAATAGTCCAACTGGTCAGCAGTCTGCAGAGGTCAGGAGTCAGAGTAACACTCTTGTGGGTGCCAGCGCACATTGGAGTGGTAGGGAATGAGCTAGCAGACCAGCATGCCAAGGAAGCTGCAGATCGACCGAGTGTAGACATGAACATTAAGTACAGAAAGTCAGAACTTAGATAAACTGAGGCAAAAGTGGCAGGATCTGTGGGACAGTGGGCAAACTGGTAGACACCTTTATAGTATCCAGAAGACAGTGGGGTGGGGCAGAATGACGCACAGAAGCACTCAGGAAGAAGACATGGTTTCAAGAATGAGGGTAGGCCACACAGGATTGAACAGCACATTGTTGTTAATGAAGAAACATGTAGATGGCAACTGTAGTACCTGTAAAACCCTAGAAACCACTGAGCATGTCATTGAATCCTGTGTAAAATATCAGAGTGAGAGACAAGAGCTACTCAGAGGCCTTGAAGGAGAGAAAGTTAAAGTGCCCCTAAGGCTTAAAGAACTACTCCAAAGACAATCAAGAGAGCCATGTTTTAGTTACTTATTCCATTTCATACGGGAAACTGGACTTCTTTGGAGAATATAGTCGACAACCCCCTTCCTTTTCCTTTTTTTTTTTTAAAGTCTAGAGTAGGTATAGCTAATCCAGACCCACATGCCATTTCAGAAGGTGGCAGTAATGCACACCAATCGTTGCTTGCCAACCACCAATAAAAAAGAAGAAGAAGAAGAAGAAGAAGAAGAACTCCAGTTGCCAGACTGTCTCTTGCAGATTTTCCTCGCCTTGCTACAACCCTTTGGTATTGTCTTCTTGATTCCCCCTGCCTGAATTGTTCCTTGTTTTTTTGTCTAGTTTTCTGTCCAGTTTTTTGCCCCTGTTTTACCTGCCTGTTCCTTTGGATTGTGTTTTTGCTTCCTCTGCCTGGATTTCCCTTGTCCCTGTGTTCTGCAGTTTTTGTGAAGATTTTTCTGTCCTGTTTTTGTCCCTGACTGCGCCTACCTGCTTCTGTGTTTTTGTCCTCCTGGCCCATTCTTTGACCATTGATTTTTGCCTGAGCCCTACTGTACCTCTGCCCTCTACTTCATTAAATAAATTTTTCTCTGTACACTGCCTGTTTTTGAGTCTGCTCTTGGGTCCTCACTTCACTTCAGCTCGCCATTTCTGACAGCACAGTCTGGCCAACATGGACCCAGCAGATTTCGCCCAGCTAAGAGCAGCGGTGCAGAAACAGGGAGCTCTCCTTGGGACCCACCAACAGGACATCCAACAGGACATCCAACAGGTGAATCAAAACCTTGTTGCCATCTCTGGCACTCTCAAGCTTCTTGCCACTCAGCTACAATAGCTTCAAGTAACGTCTGCTCCTACACAACCCCCTCCACCTACCACTCCTCCAGCTCCTGCTCCAGCCCTCTTCAGAGAGCTGAGACTTCCCGCCCCACAGCCATACGATGGAGAACCAGGTACCTGCAGATCATTTTTATCTCAATGCTTGCTAACCCTTGAGCTTCAACCATTGGCCTTCCCTACAGAGCATTCCCAAGTGGCCTACACCATCACTCTCCTCACTGGCAAAGCTAGGGAGTGGGGAACAGCTATGTGGGATGCCCATGCACCATGCTGCACCAGCTTCAAGGATTTCACAGAGGAGATGAGGCGAACCTTTGATCGTTCCCTGTCTGGCAGAGAGGTAGCAAGAGAAATCATGGGGCTGTGGCAGGGTGCCTGGTCAACTTTTGACTATACGATTGAGTTTCGCACTTTGGTGGCATCTTGTGGCTGGAATGAGAATGCCTTGTTTGACACATTTTTGAATGGGCTGTCAGACTCCATCAAGGATGAGCTGGTCTCACAAGAACTGCCACCTGATCTCCCCGGTCTCATGGACCTCACCAGTCGTATTGACTCCCGGATCAGACAGCGGGTGAAAGAGAACTCGAACTAGTCTTGCTTCCCCTCAGCCCCCCATTCCTTCCGCTGAGCCAATGCAGGTAGACCGAGCCCGCATCTCACCTGAGGAACAACAGCGCCGTCGGGATATGAGGGCATGTTTTTATTGCGGACAGCTGAGGCACTTCTGCCAATCTTGCCCTCTAAAAGGAAGAGCCCACCAGTGTGTTTAGGGGCCCTGGTGGGCAATGTCCAGAATCAGCCCCCTACTGGTCAACTGCTACTCCCAGTGGTCATTATCCATGGCAATCAGCCCCATGACCTCCAGGCACTCATTGATTCAGAGACTGACGGAAACCTGATGTGCTCGACCACTGCCAAGCACCTGGGGATTCCACTACTGGCTCTGAACCCGTCCCTCACTGTCCTGACCCTTAACAGTACTGGTCTGACCACTACCACCGATAAAACAGCCCCGGTCACCTTAAGAATTTCTGGCAACCACTCTGAATCCATCCAGTTTTTTGTCATGAGCAATCCTCATGTGCCTGTAGTTCTTGGTCTGCCCTGGCTAACTCTACATAACCCCCATGTCAACTGGACTAACAACACCATTTTACAATGGAGTCAATTCTGTTTATCATCATGCTTGAGATCTGCCCTCCCTCATGCTGAGCTGCTCCAGCCCACCATTGGTGAATATCCTGACCTCTCTAACGTGCCTCCCGAGTATAATGACTTAAAACCTGTGTTCAGCAAGTCTCAAGCTGTTTCCCTTCCTCCCCATAGGCCCTATGACTGTAGAATTGGCCTTCTCCCTGGGACTGCACCACCTAAGGGGCGACTTTACTCTCTCTCTCTCCTTCTGAAAGGCAAGCCATGGATAAATACATCATCGAATCCTTAGCAGCTGGAATAATTCATCCCTTCTCTTCTCCTGCAGGGGCAGGATTCTTTTTTGTGGAGAAGAAGGACAAATCCTTGCACGCTTGCATTAATTACCAGGGGCTAAATGACATTACCATCAAGAACCATTACCCCCTACCTCTCATGTCTATGGCGTTTTGAGTTATTCCAGGGAGCCAAGATTTTCACCAAGCTAGACTTGCATAATGCTTACCACCTTGTGAGGATCAGGGAAGGGGACGAATGGAAGAGGGCCCCCACGGGCCACTACGAATATCTCGTGGTCCCGTTCGGCCTGACTAACTCTCCCACGGTTTTCCAGGCCCTTGTTAATGATGTCCTGAGGGGCTACCTTAACCTTTTTGTTTATCTGGACAATATATTGATTTTTTTTCCTGCTCCCTTGATGAACACCGCATCCACGTCAGGCAGGTCCTTCAATGACTCCTGGAAAATAAACTCTTTGTTAAGGCTGAGAAATGTGAGTTCCATAGAAGTTCTGTCTCCTTTCTGGGTTTCATTATCTCCCCCGCACAGATTCAGATGGACCCCCTGAAACTCAAGGCAGTTGCTGACTGGCCCACCCCGTCCTCTCGGCGAGAACTCCAGCGGTTTCTTGGGTTTGCGAATTTCTACAGGCAATTCATCAGGAACTTAGTATGGTGGCTGGGCCCCTCATGGCTCTAACTTCCACCAAGGTCCCTTTTAGCTGGGGGGAAGGGGCCAAGAAGGCATTCTCCGAGCTCAAACGAAGGTTCACGTCATCACCTATACTCACCATTCCAGATCTGTCCCAGCAGTTTGTGGTTGAGGTTGATGCTTTGGAGTCAGGGGTTGGGACCATATTGTGACAACAAGTTTCATCCTTGCTCCTTCTTCTCTTGTCGGCTTTCCCCCCTGATAGAAACTATGATGTTGGCAATAGGGAACTGTTGGCCATTAAACTGGCCTTGGAAGAATGGAGACATTGGTTGGAGGGGTCAGACCTTCCCTTCATCGTATGAACAGATCACAAGAACCTCGAATACCTCAGGACTGCCAAGCGCCTCAATTCTCATCAGGCCCAATGGTCTCTCTTCTTTTCTTGCTTCAAGTTCACACTTTCCTTCCACCCAGGCTCTAAAAATGGTAAGCCTGATGCCTTGTCCAGAATGTTTTCTCCCCTCCAGGAGGAATCGACTTCCCCTGAGACCATCCTTCCTCCACGATGCCTGGTGGGGGCTGCTCTGTTAGAGGTGGAAACCCTGGTCCAGAAAGCCCATGAGCAGGACCCAGGGCCCAGTAATGCATCTTCTAACCATCTTTTTGTTCCTGTTTCTGTGCAGGCTCAGGTGTTGCAGTGGGGTCATGGTTCCAGAATGGCATGACACCCAGGAGCAGCCTGGACTCAGGCACTCATCCGACAATGTTTTTGGTGGCCATCCATCAAGGAGGACATCCAGAGGTTTGTGGCAGCTTGTGACATCTGCGCCAGGAACAAGACTGGCAACAGACCCCTTGCCAGCCTGCTGAGACCCCTTCCTGCTCCCCACCAGCCCTGGTCACACATAGCCCTGGATTTTGTCACAGGACTCCCTAATTCAGGTGGCAATACTTGTATCCTCACTGTTGTTGACCATTTTTTCTAAAGCTGTTCATTTTATCCCTCTGCTCAAGCTTCCCACCGCCAAGGAGACCGCCAAATTGCTGATACTCCATGTTTTCCATCTACATGGACTCCCCTCAGACATCATATCAGACCACGGACCCCAGTTCTCTGCCCAATTCTGGAAGGCTTTCTGTAAACTCATTGGTGCTTCTCGCAGTCTGTCATCAGGTTTTCACCCTCAGACCAATGGACAGATGGAACGGGCCAACCAGGAGCTGGAAGTGGCTCTCAGGTGCATGGTGTCCAAGGATGCTGCCTCCTGGAACAAGACCCTTCCTTGGATAGAGTATGCTCACAACTCCTTACCCACCTCTGCTACAGGTCTTTCCCCCTTCCAGTGCTTTCTGGGTTACCAGCCACCACTCTTCCCCATCCAAGAAGAAGTCGCCATGCCCCCTGCCCAGGTGTTTGTGTGCCACTGCAGGAGAACATGAGCATTGACCAGGAAAAAGCTCCTATGTTCTGTCAAGATATTTAAAGAGCAAGCTGACAAACACCGCTTGGCAGCTCCCATCTTTTGGGTGGGGCAGCGGGTAATGCTCTCCACTCGCCATCTGCCCCTCAAGATGATCTCCCGCAAATTGGCTCCCAGGTTCATAGGACCTTACCTCTCCAAGGTAATTAATCCCTGCTCTGTAAGACTGTCTCTGCCCATAACCATGCGCTGTATTCACCCAATTGTCCATGTCTCCCAAGTCAAACCCCTTGTCTCCCCCTTGTCTCACACTAGTGTGTTAAATAGTTCAACACAGTTACTGTGTTATAGAGTTCAACACATTTATTAACACAAACTGTGTTGTCCTTATATAAACACGCTGATGTGTTAAATATGTGTTGTTTTTAACACATCTCTTTTGAGAGTGTTGTTTTGATGCCTGTTTGTTTCCCAAATATATACGTGTGTGTCTTAATGGGTGAATAAAAGGCATCGAGTTAAATATTATTGTAGAAAGGGGCTTTATGAAGTTCAGTCCATTTACTTGCATTGGTTTATGGGGAAGATTTGCCACATCAAATATGGCGGATACTCTGACGTATCCCAGCAATGGGGCCACCAGCTCAATGTGGCGTCTATGTTTATCCTATGAGTGCAACGCTACTTGCTGCTGTGTTGTGGTGCAGCAGCCAGCCAGTCAGCAGTGGAGTGCGTACAGTCTATGATCGCTAAATATGAAGAGTGGCTGTCAAAAACTTAAAGAAAGGCAACTGAAAGCTGAGAGGGACCGGAGAGGCAGGCAACTGGTCACTCAGTTTTTCCCAAAGAAAGGTAGCTATCGCTCACGTATGTTCAAAATATTATCGAATGGTAAATGAACAGTATGAACGTGGTTGGATTAGCCTATCAAGAGAACACTTTTACAGTTTGTACAGTGACTTTTTTTTCCATTTTAATAACTGAACTGACTTGTGTGATAAACAAGATGAAATATTACGTTATGCTGGTGCTAATAATTAGTGCTAATAACCAGTTTCATAACTAATGGGGTGCCCTAAATATGCACAGATTCAGCCTCAGGGGGACCTCCACCCTACCAAACCACTGAACCCCCCTTTGGAGAAGGAGGTAAGCAGCAATACAACCCATAAATGCTTTAGGATTGAAGTTTTTAATGAGCGAGTGCCATATACAGTTTGGTAGATTAAAGTGTTGCTAATAACGGAGACCAGTCAAGTGTTTGACATGGTTATGTGTGTGGAATGTTCACACGTTCTAAACCATTGGTTTCAAATTGAGGAGCTGGAGAAAGCACAGCACACATAAAAGAGGGATAGAGGTTACAACATATGAAGAAATACGTACGTAATTGATCAAATTGAAATGTCACTCCGTGCCACTTTGAAATAAATGTATAATAAGATGTTTCCTGTCTTTTATGGGTAACATTTGTAAGGCTACTGAGCATGGAGTTCATTTAAATGCATCAAAATTGTGACGAGGGTGGGCAAAGTTGGGGGGCCCAAAATTCTAATCTTTCATGGGGCCCAAAATTTCTGGCGGTGCCCCTGGACCTGGGGGAAAAAAGCTGTTACAGAACCTGGTGGTCCTGCACCTAATGCTGCGGAACCTCCTTCCAGAGGCCAGAGGGGAGAACAGTCTATAGTGAGGGTGTGACGCATCACTGATGATGTTTCTTGCTCAAGACATGCAACACCTTGGTGCAATGTCCTGAATGGAGGGAAGAGAAGAGCATGTAATAGTCGGTGAGGTCACAAAGGACCACAGGGTAACTTCTAAGCAACTGAAGGCCTCTCTGACATTGGCTAATGTTAATGTTCATGAGTCCACCATCAGGAGAACACTGAACAACAGTGGTGTGCATGGCAGGGTTGCAAGGAGAAAGCCAATGTTCTCCAAAAAGAACATTACTGCTCATCTGCAATTTGCTAAAGATCACATGGACAAGCCAGAAGGCTGTTGGAAAAATGCTTTGTGGATGGATGAGACCAAAAGAGAACTTTTTGCTTTAAATGAGAAGCATTGTTTGGAGAAAGGAAAACACTGCATTCCAGCATAAGAACCTGATTCCATCTGTGAAACATGGTGATCGTAGTATCATGGTTTGGGCCTGTTTTGCTGCATCTGGGCCAGAATGGCTTGCCATCATTGATGGAACAATGAATTCTGAACTATACCAGCGAATTCTAAAGGAAAATGTCAGGACTTCTGTCTATGAACTGAATTTCAAGAAAAGGTGGGTCATGCAGCAAGACAACGACCCTCAGCATGCAAGTCATTCTACCAAAGAATGGTTAAAGAAGAATAAAGTTAATGTTTTGGAATGGTCAAGTCAAAGTCCTGACCTTAATCCAATCGAAATGTTGTGGAAGGACCTGAAGTGAGCAATTCATGTGAGGAAACCCACCAACATCCCAGAGTTGAAGCTGTTCTGTATGGAGGAATAGGCTAAAATTTCTCCAAGCCAGTGTGCAGAACTGATCAACAGTTACTGGAAATGTTTAGTTGCAGTTATTGCTGCACAAGGGGGTCACACCAGATACTGAAAGCAAACGTTCACATACTTTTGCCACTCACAGATATGTAATATTGGATCATTTTCCTCATCTCATGCATTATCTCATCTCATTACCTCTAGCCGCTTTATCCTGTTCTACAGGGTCACAGGCAAGCTGGAGCCTATCCCAGCTGACTAGGGGCGAAAGGCAGGGTACACTCTGGACAAGTCGCCAGGTCATCACAGGGCTAACACACAGACAACCATTCACATTCACACCTACTGACCAAGTATAATATTTTTGTCTCATTTGTTTAACTGGGTTCTCTTTATCTACTTTTAGGACTTGTGTGAAAATCTGATGATGTTTTAGGTCATATTTATGCAGAAATATAGAAAATTCTAAAGGGTTCACAAACTTTCAAGCACCACTGTACGTACACACACACACACACACACACACACACACACAGTTCTCATCTCATCTCATTATCTCTAGCCGCTTTATCCTTCTACAGGGTCGCAGGCAAGCTGGAGCCCATCTCGGCTGACTACGGGCGAAAGGTGGGGTACACCCTGGACAAGTCACCAGGTCATCACAGGGCTGACACATACACACAGATAACCATCCACGCTCACATTCACACCTACGGTCAATTTAGAGTCACCAGTTAACCTAACCTGCATGTCTTTGGACTGTGGGGGAAACTGGAGCACCCGGAGGAAACCCACGTGGACACGGGGAGAACATGCAAACTCTGCACAGAAAGGCCCTCGCCGGCCACGGGGCTCGAACCCGGGCCTTCTTGCTGTGAGGCGACAGCGCTAACCACTACACCACCGTGCCGCCCCACACACAAAGTTATTCAAGATAAAATATCTATCTATCTATCTCTATCTATCTGGCTGAGGATATCAGCAGAAAATGCTGGATCAGATATCTGAGGGGGAAAAAGGAATGGTCCTATTTTGTAACAAGTTATTTATTTTCATGTTTTAATTTTTAAAGTGACGTTCATGTTATATTGTTACTTATCTTGTTTTATGTGATTTATTTTAATTTACTCTTGCACTGTTGAAGTTGGGTAGCACAGTGGTGTAGTGGTTAGCACTGTTGCCTCACAGCAAGAAGGTTCTGGGTTTGACCCCAGTGGCCGGAGAGGGCCTTTCTGTGCAGAGTTTGTATGTTCTCCCCGTGTCTGCGTGGATTTCTTCCCGGTGCTCCGGTTTCCCCCACAGCCCAAAGACATGCAGGTTAGGCTAATTGGTGGCTCTAAATTGACCATAGGTGTGAGTGTGAACTAGTTGTTGTTTGTCTCTGTGTCAGCCCTGCGATGACCTGGTGACTTGTCCAGGGTTTACCCTGCCTCTCACCCATAGTCAGCCAGGATAGGCTCCACATCTGCACAGGATAAGTGGTTATGGATAATGGATGGATGGATGGATTGACTGGTGAAGTTAGTTGGCTAATTGATGTGACTTCTTTTAATTGAAAACACACATGGTATCGACTTAACATTTCAGTATGGTTATCAGACTACAATAAAGTGCTTCATGCCATCACTACAATCCATCCATATCCCAAGCAAAATTAAAAAGCCTATCCAGCAGGCCTTACTCTTTTAACAGACAAGACAACAAACTGTAGTGTGTTTTGACCAGCAGGAGGGGTAATTTCTCATGTTTTAGCCCTCTGCATCTACTAGTGGTTCTGCTTTTTCTCTGCATGAGACAGGTCATCTTTTGGTCCCAAGAAGCTGCTCTGTATATCGAGCAGAAAAATTGAGCTAATCTTTATAAATGGAAACAACGCAAAGTGCCTGAGAGAGCTCCTTAACAGCCATGATGAAGGATTGATCAGTGTGGACAAATGGAATAAAAGAGATGAACATTTGCTGTGTGTGTGTGTTTCATTACTGGGACTGGTCTTGAAAGAGACTTAATTTAGTGTCAAACAAAAAAACCCCAATGTATTTTAATCCTCTTTGATTGATTGAAAGTTTTCTTAAGTCTCTCATAGAAAAAAATTAATATTTATTTATACTTGCTTCTGTAAAATATTGCCCATTTATATTATACAGCAAGGCATGACAAACAAGGAAATAAACATTAAATATTAACGAAACAATGGATAATACATTATCAGTGGTGGAATGAAAAGTGAGGGGAAAAGGGAGAGTAATTTTTTTAGCATGAGAACTGAAATGAATTCTTTAGTGTTTTGGAAAATAATGGAAATAACAGACATATTTGAATATTAGTTTATCATATAAAAAGCTACATATTGTTAAACAGTGGGAAAATTATCCTGGAACTTAGTGTGTGCATATATAAAATATAATCATTTACAAAAATAAAAGTACTGCTGTGTAAATACTGTAATATAAATAGTAGTTCATGAACCTTTCGGAGCTAGTAAATGTTTATTTATTTTTGTTTGATCACTGTTTTGTATGAAAATGCTCTGGAATAAAGATGGGTACTTCACTTAACTTTTACGACATCTACAAAAAGTACGATAAATACCTGCCAATTTAAAAGGCACACCTGTACCCCTGCTTATCCGTTCAGCCAATCATGCAGCTTCGACAGTGGCACAATTATTGGTACCGGATAATATGATTTGAGTATTTGAGAAATCTCTGTCTAGCGGCAGATGGGCTACAAGAGCAGAAAACAACAGGAATCAAAACTGGACAATCAATAAATATGACAAATGTCATAGCTTCAATCTATATTCCAGCTAAACCGTGATCCTTTCTAAGGAATTTGGTTGTTGCAAAAGTGGAGACACACAATGGCCTTTTTCCAAGGTTCTCAGCAAAACTGTTTCAATTGTTAACCTTGAGACTGCTAAGAGACAGCACACACACAAGAAGAACAATGAACAAAAGAACGTTGGCACCGTCATAGCAAAAAAAAAAAAAATCAGTTCATCCTCTCACCATAAACCGTATAAACATGCAGATGATTTTATTGGTGTTTTTGTAAATCAGCCTCACTGATAGTTATTCACATTACTCCTTCCTGCAGGCAATTACAGAATTCCACAAAGCACAGTAATGACATGATTATGAGCTGTCAAAATATTTATACTTCCTAATCGATTATAGACACAAAGTTTACTGGAAATGGATGCAATGAGGTATGCGCTCCATGATGGAAAATATTATATCTTCAGCCTAATTAGACAGAGTAGGTTTTTAAATCAGTATACAATCTGTGTGTGTGTGTGTGTGTGTGTGTGTGTGTGTGTGTGTGTGTGAGACAGAGAAAGAGAGAGAGAGAGAGAGAAAACACCAAGTGGTTTGCTTTGTAGGAATCTTAACTAAGAACTAAGAATGAAGTATGTCTGCATTATTATTTCTCAGTCACTGATTTATTTATGTTATAAGCCTATATACACTGTAAATTTACAGTATTTCTGTTTTATTGATGCACTGATTTCCAGTATATATGTATAAATAGCAGACAATGCAATGCATAGTGGGATATCTAAAATTTTTGGCTTTAGTTTTGGGGTGAGCTTTGAATGATAGTTCTGAAGGTTATGTGTTCAAGTTCCAGCACTGCCAAACTTGCCTTTGAGCAAGTCATTTCTTTACTTAAAAAAAAAGCATAGGACAAGTAAGTGTACATGTTTTATTTGATAGTATTTATCAGTTGCTTGCAATATATATGTTTCTAGTAATAAATTTATATATATATATATATATATATATATATATATATATATATATATATATATATATATATATACAAGCTTTATTTACTAGTAGATTTTATAGTAAGTGTTTTATAGTGTATGTGTCTCAGACAAGCCCTTTGTGGACTGGTGACACTTACAAACATAATGTCTTATTTCTGAGTGTGAGATGAAATATTTCTCAGCTTTACTTGGTGTTAATTGCAGCAATCAGATAGCCTTTAGTGGCAGGTCATTCTGGTCAACCCTGAATGTGTTGTTTCACCCCAGTGGACTTTGGTTGCTTGCTTCTGTAAGAATTACACTCTGCATGGCAAATAATACAGTAATTACTACCAAGAAAACCCAAAGTGTTCCCCAATCTCCATTTTGCCCTTCATTTTTAGTGCTGATGTACTCATTATTAGCCTGCTCAAAGTCCACTGCTGTTCCCCACTCATAGATAGCAAACTGATAGAGGTGCAAGAGATGTGCCTCTGTTCACATCCCTATACAAAACAGTCCACAATCCACAAAAGCAGTGATCCAATCAATCTGGAACATCAGGAGTGTTCATGTGATTAGATAAGAGAGGGCTAATATTTAAGCCTGCCTTATTATTTAGGCTATTAATCACGTGTTCGACAGATTCTTACTGCTCTTGTCTTCTCTTGTATGAGTATTAGGCTGTTGATGAAAGAATAACTCACAGAGGTCTTAGTATAACCCTTGGATCTGTTTGATCTTTTCAATTTCTGGATCTGTGAATGAATTAAGAAATTCTAAAAATGTGTTAAATATTGGATGGACAAGATTTAATATTGTTTAGTTTTTTTATTTGCCAGAAAGCATGCTGTAAACAGAGGTTTGTCATTCTGTTACATGAGTATAGTGATTTGAAAAAACAGTCAAATTGTGCTAAAATAGTTATTTCGCCTACAGAAACTACTTTAATTCACTTTTTCGCAATGTGAAAACATCTTGGTTAAAACAAACAAACAAAAAATAAACAAACGAACGAACGAATGAATTAATGAATGAATGAAATAAACGCACAACAAGCCTCCAATTCGTTTCTTGTCCTCACACACTGCCACGAGAAAATAAATAACTACTTAATAAGTCCTAAATCTGTTGTTTTTAATCACAAATCAGGTTCAGAGTTCTCGAAACAACTCGGTTTAATTAACTCCTTCATTTTAATTCAGTAGAGGAAGCGTTCATGCGCTAAACTCATTGCATGCAATAAATTAAAAAAAGGAAATTTATTTATTTATTTGTGTGTGTGTGTGTGTGTGTGTGTGTGTGTGTGTGTTTGATCGGCTGTGTCACATCGCAATAACATTTCTTCTGATTTGGGACTTTTCATTCAAAGCAAAAAAAAAAACCAACAACAACAGATAATTTCAAAGATTGTTGGACGTTTCAAAAACTCAGATCGCATTTAAGTTGTATTTTTAAACGAACAAACTTCGGCTTTAAAAACCGAATTATTTGTTTTAATTCTATGCATGAAATGAAATTTAATTTCGTAGGCTATTTGTTTTAGTTGTATCTAAAAAACTATTACGCAAGCGAATAATGTAGTGGGAAAGGGAATATTTTGCATAAATCCTACCTCGTTAAAATAATTTAGAATTATTTTAAATAGAAATGAAAAGGACATCTATATTATTATTATTATTATTATTATTATTATTATTATACACTTGCTTTTTTATATCTGAAGGAATTTATTGAAATAATTTTTAAATACGACATTAAATACTACTACTACTACTACTACTACTACCACTAATAATAATAATAATAATAATAATAATAATAATAATAATTATTATTATTATTATTATTATTATAATTCAGACAGAGCTTTAAAAGTTAAAAGCCCGACAACATCTACAAAATCGCCAGTAAATCATTAATTATCTTCTTGTTCAACTTATTTAAAGTAGTGCTTCAGAAAAAGGTTTTTTTTCGATGCAATTTAAAAAATCACCTCTTTTTGAGAGAATTTTCAAAGCTGATTGTTTTAACAGTGTAAAGGATTATTTCGGAAACAGGTTCAGTGTGAATCAGTGTGCATAGGTTACAAAGCCTGTATCTGTATCTTATCACGCATCTTTTTTTTTTATCTATTGCAGTTTTAAGAAGTCAGAACTTCCTTATGTTACACCTGTGGTTATTTTCAAACAGGATAAAAATATCTAATTATTAATAATTTGTCAGATCTATGAAGCTGAAATTTATGTCAGGTTCTTATGTCAGTACTGTAGGCGACATTCGGCCTAAAAGCTCCTGCAATAAAAGTAGCCTTGGTTTATTTCCTGATTATTTTGTACCATGCAGAATGTTGCTCGAGGACACGTTTACATTTAATACAGCAGCATAAATACTGCATTTTCTTATGAAGTCAGTTCTTACCCAGATTTGAGTGTCTCGCGGCGCCGGTCGGTCCTGTAGACTGCAGACTATGAAGCACCGAGCCTTCGAAATGGGACGCGGCCCACGTTCCCCCGACGCTCGGACTCACGTAGGCGGGATAGGGAGCGGGATAGGACGAGCCCAGGCTGCGCGCGCTGTGATAATGGTCCCGTCCGTTCGCTGTGACGTTCAACGGACTCGTGTAAGTGGCGCTTTCCCTGGAGCCCGAGCTCATGGGCGGGCTGGCGGAGAACGTGAAGCGCGGAGACACCGGAGAATGGTGAGCCCCGGTCGTGTTGTACGACGCTACGGGGTCTGAGCCCGGTTGAGCCCAGGCTGAGTGACTCGAGGCCGGGTTGCTCTGTTGGGACGTGGCGCTGTGCGGCTGCAGGTACGGCAGCGCGGGTATCACCGGGGCGACGCGCGCGCTCGGCACGTACACTGGCGACGCAGCGTTGTGCACAAAAGTCGGCTCGTAGGAACCCGGGTTCGTAGCCATGCTTAGACCTTGATACATGTCCGTCGTGGTGCGCTGTAGACGAGGTGGAGGTGATAATCCGCTCACCGGAGCGCAGTGTAGAGCTGCAGACTGATCACCTGTGACTTTCTCTTCCCCGGGACATTTTACTGCGCCGCGGGCTTCAAGAACCTCCACCTGCTCAGGAGGGAGGAAGGAAAGAGGGAGGGAGGGAGGGAGGGAGGGAGAGCGCGAGCGGAGTGGGGATGGAGTGAGAGAACGCTGACTGAGGTGGAGAAAACTCTCTCTCTCTCTCTCTCTCTCTCTCTCTCTCTCTCTCTCTCTCTCTCTCTCTCACTCTGTTTTAACCCCTGGGTTTCTGCAACTTTTACTCATTTCTCCGCCCCATGCAAATTTCTTCTTCCATAATTCTATTTAACCAGCAATCTGTCAATAAAATAAATCTTCATTACTCCATCTGTACTCAGCTCAACTGTACTGAAATTCTAGTTGATGTTTTTCCTTCTTTCTACAGCCAGCATGGCTCTGAAACCTTTCAGTGTCCTTGTGCGTAAAATGAGTTTGACTTGTAGCTTTGTGGATTTGACTTGAACCGACAGAATAGAAACAGAACAAATCTGACAGTAAGATCGTGGAGTCTTTCAGAAAATTGCTGAATGAAACGCAACATACTTACATGCTCATGTTTTTCTTAAAACACAACATGACGGTATCGGATTGTAAAATAGCAGGATACTTCAGACCATGTTTAAAAATATTTAAAGATAAGACAAGAGCATACATCATCATCATCATCAACAATAACAACATTATTGTCATGAATAACGGCTGTTATTATTATTATTATTATTACACCACACCATTAACAGTACATGTATAAAGTTATAGTTATTTGAAAATTATAAATAAATGTGATACATTTTCGTTTATCTATTTAAAGCCATGGCCTGTTGGAGAAGCAGCTTTGGGACCAAAAGGTCGTCGGTTCGATTCTCTGGCCCAGCAGGAATGGGTGAAGAGCCCTTGAGCAAGGCACCTAACCCCCTACTGCTTCCCGGGCTGCCAACTGCTGTGGGTATGTCAGAATCCTGTTGTACGTCATTCGGGAAAAGAGCGTCTGCTAAATGCCTGTAATTTGTTTAGTTTTTGATAGAGAATTCGTTCTATGAAAAAGTAAGCAAATTAAAAACAAAGTGAGCAAAAATAGATTAAATGAGTAAAACAATTTAATTACAAAAAAGAAAAGTGGTTTTATGACGTAATACTCTTGAAAATGTTTCTAAAAATGCACAAAAATCATGAACAGATTTTGTTCACTATTTACAAACACCGTCACTAGTAGCAGTAATAATAATAATAAGCAGAAGAAGAAGTGGGGGAAGATGAAGAAAACAGCAACAACATTAATAATAATAATAATAATAATAATAATAATAATAATAATAATAAGAGGAACAACAATAACAACAACAACAATAATAATAATAATAATAATAATAATATGAAGAAGAAAAAGAAGAGGGACAATGATTACAACAACAACACTAACAAGGATGATGACGACAAAAAAAATAATAATAAGGATGATGACAACAGCAGCAGCAACACCACCAACAACAACAATAATAAGCACAACAACAATATTAATTATAATATTTTTGTAGTTGTTTTTAAAAAATTTTTTTACATGTATTATTATTATTATTATTATTATTATTATTGTGTTGTTGTTGTTGTTGGTGAATATTCAGTCACTTCAGTAAATTGGTCAGGAGCATCAGGAATGATAGATGGTGGTGCTTGTTGCTGAAGGCCATTGTGCGACTCTGCTATTGTCCAGCTCTGTGTCGGAAGTCTCAACATTGTTGTTGTGGGGAGATTTATAGCTAACACCCTGCATCATTAAAACAAGGCTGCTAAATTTTTTTTTACTGCTAGGGACCACTTTAAAATAAATTCCACACACCTCCTCAACATTTTCTTTATTAAAGCAATCTAATTAATCAATTATTAAACTCAAGCAACAGTAATCCAAATATAATAGAATATAACATATTATTATACATATGGGCCACTTTTTCCATGGAATAAAAACGT
Source organism: Neoarius graeffei (assembly GCF_027579695.1). Classification (NCBI taxonomy): domain Eukaryota; kingdom Metazoa; phylum Chordata; class Actinopteri; order Siluriformes; family Ariidae; genus Neoarius; species Neoarius graeffei. Next base: position 28,471,704 of record NC_083570.1, read on the forward strand.
ATTCTATTCCGTTCTAGTGGGTTTATTGATGGCATGCAATATTGTTATCATATTGCTTATCCTCCATGTATTACGCCACACTTCCCAGTGGAGAATGAACATGCAATATTGTTATAATATTGCACATTGTCAAGACAACATGACATCACACTTCAGAGCTCATGCGAAGATCCAATGACAAAACTTTGCTGCTGTGCATGCGCACAATCATGTCTTTGTCGGCCGGAAAAGAGAGAAGATCCAGTGCTAGGTTTAAGCACTAAATAAATAAACTGAAAACTGAAACTAAAGATGCTCTGAACACCTTAAAGGCTATCAAAACTTCGTTATATGTTCTTCACACATATTTACAAGAGAAAAACATACCAATGGACATCAAAAAACTGGAAAAGAGACACATCGGAGATGTAAAATTTCTGCACTAACGAGTGACTGACAGTTTGTATACAAGCATGGCTGTGAAGTTTGCTTCATTAAAAGCAGAATATTGAAAGAGAAAGATGCACTGAACACCTGAAAGGCTACCAAAATTTTACTGGATATTTTCATGCATATTTACACGTACAATCATGCCAACGGACATCGAAAAACTGGAAAAGAGAGCAATAGCGGAAATATTGTCAAAGTTCTACTTGGAGGTGAGGAAAAGTGATGGAGACTTTTACAAGAGGACTTTACTTGTGGACTTCACTCAGCAAAGCCCTTTTGTTTTGAACAACTGCAATGTAACAATTAACTCCTACCAAAAGTAACTTTGAACTTGAACTGTCTACCTGTATATAGCTTGTATATCAGTTGGGTTGTTGTTCTTGGGTTTTTGGACTGATACCATTTTTATTGTTAGAACTTTGACTTTGTACAGTACATTGGATTGACAGAAAATTTAATTACATTTGATCAGAATCAGCATTGTGGTTCCGGCTTGCCTCCGACCCTGTAGAACAGGATAAAGCGGCTAGAGATAATGAGAGATTAAATATATTATATTATATTATATTATATTATATTATATTATATTATATTATATTATATTATATTTAAATAATATTGGCTGGCTTTTTTTGTGGTATATCAGATATATTCCATTCAGCTAGCATGATATTGAACAAGTTGAAGATGAGTAGCTGAATGGAATATATCTGATATACTATGAAAGCCAGCCAATATTATTATTATTATTATTATTATTATTATTATTATTATTATTATTATTATACGTACACATTTGATGAAACAATTATAGATTTTTACAAAAAGTTAAGAACGGGGGGAGGGGGTCTTACCAATGCAAGCAAGAAGGTCCTGGGTTCGAGCCCAGCAGCCGGTGAGGGCCTTTCTGTGTGGAGTTTGCATGTTCTCCCCATGTCTGCATGGGTTTCCTCCAGGTGCTCCGGTTTCCCCCACAGTCCAAAGACATGCAGGTTAGGTTAACTGGTGGCTCTAAATTGACCGTAGGTGTGAATGTGAGTGTGAATGGTTGTTTGTCTCTATGTGTCAGCCCTGCGATAACCTGGTGACTTGTCCAGGGTGTACCCCACCTCTCGCCCATAGTCAGCTGGGATAGGCTCCAGCTTGCCTGCGACCCTGTAGAACAGGATAAAGTGGCTAGAGATAATGAGATGAGATAATATAATGGCTATTTATTGGAGCCATAAAGTTTCTTAATTCCTGAATATTCCATCAGCAGAACACATTAAAGTTGAAGCTGACAATATTTATAGACCTACTTGGTTTTGAGGTTTGGATTATACTCATTTAATTTCAGGTGATGAGTCAAACTCATAAGAGCCTAATATGACATTTAAAAAAAAATTAAAAATCAGGTACCTACAGGTTCCACTTTGTCACTGTCATAGAGCATTTCGTTGTCTCTTAGCTTACCTGAGCACCAATAACACTTGATATCTTCAAATATATTCGTAGAAAAAAAATAAAGAACACATACACCTGTAAATTAATGTCTCTTATAATTTGAGTTTGCACTGTGAGGTGCTTTCAGTATGTACAGTAGCCTGAGTTTCAGAAACAAAGACTGGTCATATTTTCTGTCTCTGTGGATTTGTCTTGCCTCTGTTTGGACCAGAACAAGGCTCGTGTACACGCCACTGAGCAGAGGAGAATAAGCAGGACTCTCTATATCTTAATTTCCTTCTCCATCCCTAAAAGCCACAGACTCCCTGGGTCCTACTCCCTGCTGCCTGAGACACAACATCACAGCGATGCCACAAGGACTCTGTGATGCCAATCAGATAAACCAACAACCAGGAGAGCATGAGCATGAAGAGGAACCATTAAAAAAAATGTTTCTATTGAAACCATCCAGAAATGACCTCGTGGAGCATGAAGGTTACGTGCTTCAGGGAGTTGTTCTGGAATTAAAAGCATATCATTCATTTGTCACTATAGTAAATGAAATCCAAATAAAACTTAAATTTCTTCACAGATGAATTAATTTCACAGTCAACATTATGCACACCAGAATGTTTTATGACCAACTTGTGTCCCCTCCCTTATTAACACTTAGTGAAAAGTGCACAATATTACCCTAATGGGAATGCAAAATTATTAATGTACAACTTTTAACTGCTGATAATCCTGAAGAAACTGTAATGTTGGCTGTAAAGTTGAAGGGTCCATGCTGACTAATGAGAACAGCTCTCAAAATGACTTTTGCCCAAGTCTTGCGCAACAAAGCTCAAATTATCTATCTATCTATCTATCTATCTATCTATCTATCTATCTATCTATCTATCTATCTATCTATCTATCTATCTATCTATCTATCTGTCTGTCTGTCTGTCTGTCTGTCTGTCTGTCTGTCTGTCTGTCTGTCTGTCTGTCTGTCCAAGTGATTTACTCATTAAAAGTCACAAGATTGTTTTGTAACTAATTTCGAGGAATTGTAGGAATGAAGGAAATTTTACATGTATGTGTGAATGTGTGCATGAGCGTCAGCAGACGTCTGTGTGAAAACGAAGCCTAAAAAAACTCCTCACCAGCGCCTATGTGATGCCTACAGGCCAGAATGCTGTCAGCATGTGTATGAACGAGGTGCTGGTTGAAGGAATGGAAGGGGCAGATAGAGGAAGCGAGGTGGAGGAGTGACAGAGTTCAGGGATGAAACCGTTTGTGTAAGGGGAAAAGTATTAGGATTTCTGTCAGAGAGAAAGCAAAGAAGAGGGAAATGGGGATGAATGTGACCGTGGATGTCTACTGTGCATATTCCTGAGCACGACAGATCTCTATTAATCCCGACATGAGACAGCACGGCTGTAGGGATGAGGAAGGGGGGCGATGGTGGTTTGTGGCCTCTCTTCCTGAGGGCCATAGTTCAGCCGGACCTCTGGCTCCAGGAAGAGCATTTCAGATGGTCTTAAAACACGCACACGCACGCACACACACACACACACACACACACACACACACACACACACACACACACACACACACACACACAGAGAAGGTGCTCTCAGTCATCCCTTCTACATAAACATCATCCCATTCATTTCTATGTGGCCTGTGATTAAAAACATTTTTTTTTTCTGCTTGTTGACCTTGTCGATTTGTTCACCTCACTCCACTTGAGTTTTTCACTGATCTGAGAAGTTGTGGAATGAAACAGAGCCTGATCAATTTGCTTTTGTGTACGGCAGAGACAGGACTATTTGGACAACACTCACCAGCACATTCTCCGAGCTTATCTGAACACGCCACTATCTCGCGAAATCAATTATACCTGAATCAAGCCAAGTGGATGCCCTGCATGAATGTCTATATACAGAGCCATGCTCCTGCTCTCGTTGACCAACACTGACTGAGCTTAATCAGGTCTATGTGTCACAGAAGTAATGGGCCTATCTGACAGACCTCTGACCTGTTCATCAAACCAAACCGCCAGGTGAAACATTATTGGAAGAGGTTATCTACTTTTGGAACTGCTTGTGGACTTAATCAATGTTTTACACAATAACTCAAGCATAACTGTTTACTTATATAGAAATATTTCATTGCAGTGTTGTAGCAGGCTATGGACCTTCTGTGCTTTTTTTTTAAATTATTTTATTTTATTTTATTTGCTGTTGTTGTTTGAAAATCCCAGAGTAATGTTTAACTTTTTGCTTGGCAGCTTCGGTGAAGTTTTGGTGAAGCTGGCTCAAAACACATAGAAGAAAATTGCACACACGCTTTACCTTAGCATAAGAAAGAGAGATAAAGAGAGAAATACATCAATCTAGTATGTGTGAGAGAAACATATTGCGCTTAATTTAAGATGCTTTTTTTTCCCTGATTCACAAGGGTGTGGTAAGGAAGTCCCAAGTGTCTTTGGGCTCTCTGGTGCTGTTTGTTTCTTGGTCATTTTATTCACAATTTGTTTTAGTGATAGCACTGAAAGCGTGAGAGAACAGGAGAGAGAATTGGATGGAGGTGGAGGTGGATGGAGATCCAGTGAGAGAGACAGAGAGAGGCGGCGGCGGGGGGGGGGACCTCACCCTGAGATAAGAACAGACCAAAGTCCGAGCAAACACTCGGCCAGCAGCCCACTGAGCCACTGATAACAGCAGCCTCATTAGTCCACTAGTCTCACTATTGCAGTTGTGAATATTGGCATATATATTTACTATTAAATTATTCCTCAATCCAATGTATAGAAGTTGCGCACGACCATAGAATCCATAGACTAACCTTAGACGCATTACATTGTCAAGTCAAGACAAGGCAATTCATACCAAGTAGGATGCACAGTAGAATGGAATACAGTATAATTACAGAAACACTGTGCATACAGTATGTGATGCAAATAGTGTGGCAAGGGTGGTTAGAACAAAGAAGGAATGAGGAAAAGAGCAGACAAAAGCAGGAGAGCAAGAAGTGGAAAGAGGAAATACTGAGTGCAATTATTAGCACTGCCATTGCCACTCCTTGGTTAGGAATGTGTACAGTATATCAGTATTAGTGTGCATTGTGAAGGTATACAATTAGTTACCATAGATAATTGTGTACAGTGTGCCTCAACCCAATACCTCTCACATATACATAATATCTCCTACCCAATTAATATCTGCTCACTGGTGGTCCTATGGTGCTTGCTCTTATAGGGTGACAAATCATACATAATAAAACATGGGTAACAATGAGTACTTATATTTAAAAAAAGTATAATTGATTGAAAAGTATCATCAGTCACTATCTCATGAAGCATCTATCAATTATGTCTATGTCTAATGTCTAATCTGCTGTTACGTGTTTCTCAGGTCTATTGGTGTGAGGGTAACATTGCTACATCATGACAGATTTAATTGCTCACTTACAGTACTGTATATCCAGCTCCCTAGTGAGCGAGGAATCTGAGAAGTAATAAAGATGTTAAAGAAAGACAATACAGGAAAAGAAAACAATGTTGATCACGGCAAATATTTTTCAGGTTTTTGGATCACTTGCATCTATTAGTGGTAATAAACAACAAATCCAACCCCAATGCAGCAGAAATTTATTTATTTCATCAATTTTTTTCAATATTCATAAACAAAAATCTTTCTAAGAAGTCTCAATTCTAAAAACGTTACGAATTCATACCTCTCCCTATTTCAATGGAAGATCATTTCTTAAATTTAAAACAATTAAAAAATATATTTTTGGTAGCAGTAGTATGTCAAAGGTTTGGCTTATTATCTCAGAATTCATATCTATCTCAAAAGTTTGGCTTATTGTCTCAAAATTATGGCTTCTTATTTAAAAAACTCTGATTTATGTTAGAAATGTGACTTCTTATCTAAAAATTATGACTTATCTTAAAAAGTGTGAATTGATATCTCAAAATTCTGACTTCACTGTTTTGACTTAAAATCTTAAATCATTGAGTTATTATCTCAAGCATCTGAAACTGTTTCAAAGCTTTGAATAATTATCTCAGAATTTTGACTTCTAATCTTAAAAATTGGAATTATTATCCCAAAAAGGGGTGGCATGGTGGTGTAGTGGTTAGCACTGTCGCCTCACAGCAAGAAGGTCCTGGGTTTGAGCCCAGCGGCTGACGGGGGCCTTTCTGCGTGGAGTTTGCAGTTCTCCCCGTGTCTGTGTGGGTTTCCTCCGGGTGCTCCGGTTTCCCCCACAGTCCAAAGACATGCAGGTTAGGCTAATTGGTGGCCCTAAATTGACCGTAGGTGTGAGTGTGAATGGTTGTTTGTCTCTATGTGTCAGCCCTGCGATGACCTGGTGACTTGTCCAGAGTGTACCCCGCCTCTTGCCCATAGTCAGCTGGGATAGGCTCCAGCTTGCCTGAGACCCTGTACAGGATAAGTGGCTACAGATAATGGATGGATGGATGGATGGATGGATTGATTACCCCCAAAATTTTATTATCTCAAAAGTCCCACTTATTGTGTGACAGTTTTGACTTCAAATCATAAATTATTGACTTCAAGTATCTGACGTATTCTTTCAAAACTTGAACTAATTATCTCAAATTATGATTTCTTATTTTAAAAGATTCGGGTTTATGTTAAAAATGTAATTCCTTATCTAAAAGGTTTGCTTTATCTAAAACAAACAAACAAACAAACAAACAAACCTGAATTGGTATCTCAAAAAAAATCTGACTTATGACATCACAGTTTTGACTTAAAATCTGAAATTACTGTTATTATCTCAAGCATCTGACTTATCTTTTCAAAACTTTGACAAATTATCTCAGAATTTTGACTTATTATCTCAGAAGTCTGACTTATGACACCACAGTTTTCACTTAAAATTCTAAATTATTGACTTCAAGTATCTGATGTCTTCTTTCACTTTGACTAATTATGTCAAAATTCCATCTTATTATCTCAAACAGCTGATGTATTATTTAAAAACTTTGACTAATTATCTCAGAATTCTGATTTATCATCTCAAAATTCTATTTTATTATCTCAACAGTCTGACTTAACTCACAGATTTGACTTTTCATCCCCAAATACTGACTTATTATTTGAAAATGCTGAGTTACTTATGACAAAATTGGGCTTATTATCTCAAGATATCTTAAAGATTTATCATTAGGAGGCTTCCATACTATTTTAGAAGGATATTATGAAGAAATGTTTCAAAAATGTTGATAATTATTGCATGTAGGTTTTTTTTTTCAATGTTCTGGATAGAAATGACTCAGTTGACATACTGAAGAATAATTCAGGAGTTTGGAAGATGCTCCACAGTTCTTGAACAGTACTTAATATGTTTTTGGTGCCAAAGAGAATTTTGAGCCATCTAACAACTCTGGTATGTCTAAAAACTCATTTCTGCTAGGTAGGGGGGAAAAAACCCATAACATTTTATTTCATTTATGTCAAAATTATCTTAGAATTCTAACTTTTTATTTTAAAACAAAAATCTGACTTATTTTCTTGCAGTTATATGCGATGATGTAAAATTATATCAAAAATTTCTGATTTGGTACATCAAATTAAAAATGTATTTTGTTTAATTGTTTTTAAAGACTTTTCTTTTATGTGCCAAGAAAAGTTTGGGATTAGTCAACAGGGGCTAACCCTTGACATTTGAGCCCATTTTCAGACACTGATCACTTTCCCATTCATTCACACAGCAATGTCTCTAACTGAACATAATTTGTTCATTGGATTGTGTGTTTACTGGATTGTGTATATAATAAATGCTGAACTGGAATATCAGGGATTGTGATTCATACTATAAATATGAATTCATTATTTGATATATGATTTGAACAGATATCCATGCTAACTATTAAAAAAAAACATTATATCACATTGTGAAAAGGACACACTCTAAAAAATGATTCTTCAGCCCAGTAAAAATTGCTCATAAAAAAGAGAAGATTTTACCAAAAATGCTGTTATCTGAATTTGGTTCAATTAAAAGAATAAGTACAGCTCATTATTTTGTGTGTTAAGTGTCTTTAAGATTTTGCATAGACATTGTCTATAATTTTAGCAATACCTAAGTTCAGGAGATTTGGGAACACTAAACTAAATATTTTGAGATCTTCTGACACCACACCATTAGACTGTACTTCATCAACTTTGAAGCATTTGGACCGTTTGCCACAACACCGAAAGGAAGAACTGCATAGGTAAGACTGTTAATTTTTATGTGTTTACAGTTATGAGATTTTTTTTTTACTTGTTTCAAACAGTTGACATGTAATATTTTACTATGTTGTTTATCTACATCAAAAGAATCCAGCCACTGGGGGTGCATAAGTGTACTCTTGGTGCCGGATAAATTGGAGAGGGTTGCGTCAGGAAGGGCATCCAGCGTAAAACTGTGCCAAATCTAACATGTGAAATGATAAGAGAAATACCATACCGGATCGGTCGGGGCCCGGGTTAACAATGACTGCCTCCAGTACTGTTGGTGGAAAGTGTGCTACTGTTGCACCAAAATGGAGAAGGAGAAAGAGAGGGGGGAGGCATGTTAGGAGAGAGTGTGAAAGATGGAAGGGAAGGAGCTTAGAATTGAGGGTAGGAACACTGAATGTGGGAACATTGACTGGCAGAGCGAGAGAGTTAGCAGGTATGATGGAAAGAAGGAAGTTGGACATTTTGTGTGTGCAGGAGATGAGGTGGAAAGGAAGCAAGGCCAAGAACATTGGAGATGGATGCAAGTTGTTTTATTATGGAGTCAATGGAAAGAGAAATGGTGTTGGTATTGTTTTGAGGGGAGAGTTGGTGAACAGTGTGATTGATGTGAAGAAGGTGTCAGATAGAGTGGTAGGCATGAAGTTGGAGATTCAAGGAGTGTTAATCAATGTTGTGTGTGCGTACGCCCCACAGGTTGGATGTGAGAATGAAGAGAAAGAGTCTTTCTGGGAAAAGATGGATGAAGTGGTAGAAAGTATACTGAGGGAGGAGTGCGTGCTGATAGGAGCAGATTTCAAAGGACATGTTGGCGAGGGAAACAGAAGAGATGAGGACGTGATGGGCAGATATGGTGTAAGAGAGAGAAATGTGGAAGGGAAAATGGTGGTTGATTTTTTAAAGAGGATGAATTTGGCAATAGTCAATACATACTTCGAGAAGAAAGAGCAGCACAGGGTGACGTTTAAGAGTGGAGGAAGATCTACACAGGTGGACTACATACTCTGTAGAAGGGCTAACCTGAAGGAGATCGGAGACTGTAAAGTGATGGCAGGGGAGAGTGTAGCTAGACAACATCAAGCAGTCATGTGCAGGATGAGCTTGAAAGTGAAAAAGAGGAAGCGTGAAATAGTGGAGCCGAAGATTAAGTGATGGAAACTAAAAGAGGTTGAACATCAGAAGGAGTTTAGGGAAGAAATGAGACAAGCATTGAGTGGTCATGGAAGTCTGCCAGAAGATTGGAATACTACTGCTGTACTAGTAAGAGAGGCAGCAAGGAAGGTGCTAGGGTGGTCATCGGGAAGGAAGAAGGAAGACAAGGAGACATGGTGGTGGAACAAAGAAGTGCAGGAAATTATAAAAGAGAAGAGGCTAGCAAAGAAGAATTGGGATGATCAGAGAGACGAGGAAAGCAGGCAGTTATACAGAGAGATGAGACAGAAGGCAAAAAGAGCGGTAGCGAAGGTGAAACCAGGAGTTGTACGAAAGACTGGAGACCAAAGAAGAAGAGAAAGACCTGTACAGACTAGCTAGGCAGAGAAACAGGGAAGCGAGGGATGTACAGCAGGTAAGAGTGATGAAAGATGGAAATGGAAATGTGCTGACAAACAAAGAGAGTGTATTAAGAAGGTGAAAAGAGTACTTTGAGGGTTTATTAAATGAAGAGAATCCAAGAGAGAAAAGGTCAGATTCATTGGAGACAGCAAATCAGGAAGCAAAGTTGGTTAGTAAGGATGAGGTGAAGGCAGCCATGAAAAGAATGAAGACTGGGAAAGCAGTTGGACCAGATGGTATCCCGATTAAGGCTTGGAAATGTTTGGGTGAGACGGCTGTGGAGTTCCTAACGACATTGTTTAATAAGATCCTAGAGAATGAGAAAATGCCAAATGAATGGAAAAAGAGTGTGCTAGTCCCAATATACAAGAATAAGGGAGATGTACAGAGCTGCAGTAATTACAGAGGAATAAAATTGATGAGCCACACCATGAAGCTATGGGAAAGGGTATTGAAGGCGAGATTGAGAGGAGAGGTAGCAATCTGTGAACAGCAGTACAGGTTTATGCCAAGGAAGAGCACGTTGGATGCAATTTTTGCTTTAAGAATGTTAATGGAAAAGTACAGAGAAAGCCAGAGAAAGCTACATTGTGTGTTTGTAGACCTGGAGAAAGCATACAATAGAGTGCCGAGAGATGAGTTATGGTATTGTATGAGAAAGAGTGGAGTGAATGAGAAGTACATTAGAGTGGTGCAAGACATGTATGAGAACAGTGAAACAGCAGTGAGGTGTGCAGTTGGAACAAATGAATGGTTCAAGGTGAAGGTGGGAATCCAACAAGGATCTGCTTTGAGTCCTTTCTTGTTTGCCATAGTGATGGATAGCTTGACGGATGAAGTGAGGCAAGAGTCACCATGGAACATGATGTTTGCGGATGATATTGTGATATGTGGTGAAAGTAGAAAGGAGGTGGAGTTGGGTTTGGAGAGATGGAGGTATGCATTGGAATGAAGAGGAATGAAGGTGAGCAGTAGCAAAACAGAATACATGTGCATCAATGAGAATGGGGATGAGAGTGTAGTGAAGATGCAAGGAGTAGATGTAAAGAAAGTTGGTGAATTCAAGTACCTGGGGTCAACTGTGCAGGAAAATGGGGGCTGCGATAGTGAGGTGAGAAAGAGAGTACAGGCAGGGTGGAGCAGTTGGAGAAGGATTTCAGAAGTCATTTCTGATAGGAAAGTCCCAGCAAAAGTGAAAGGTAAGATGTATAAGACAGTAGTGAGACCAGCTGTGATGCATGGATTGGAGACCGTACCCTTAACGAAGAGACAGGAGGCAAAGTTGGACGTGGAGGAGTTGAGGATGTTAAGGTTTGCGATGGGAGTGACAAGGTTGGACAGGATAAGGAACGAGCACATCAGAGGGACAGCACATGTGGAGAGCTTGGGAATTAAGCTAAGAGAGATGAGACTGAGATGGTATGGGCACATCCTGAGAAGAGATGCAGAGTATGTTGGAAGGAAAATGTTGAGGATGGAGCTGCCAGGCAAACGAAAATGAGGAAGGCCAAAGAGGAGATACATGGATGTGGTGAGAGAGGGCATGAAAGTGGCACGTGTGGTAGAGAAGGATGCGGAAGACAGGGAGCAATGGAGATGAAAGATCTGCTGTGGCGACCCCTAATCGGGAGCAGCCAAAAGAAGAAGAAGTTTATCTACATCAAAAGGTGTTTTAACTGCAAGGCTGGCTTGGCAGGGAACATGAGGCAGCCTATGCTAGCAAAGTGGAGCTAGCGCTGATAAATTAGCAAATCTAAGTGGGGTCAGATTTTCAAATAATTAATTCAGTCTTTTACCAGAGATGTTCTTAAATATGACTGTGTTAGAACTTCTCGGGTTTTACTTGTTTATATTGTGAAGTCGGTCACTGATGTAAGTTTACACCTGTGTGCTTTTGCTAGTTAACAGTACCGTTGATCTAGTTTTCTGGACATGATGATTTGAAAGTTCTGTTATTATATAGTGATTGTTAATTTCTCATCTCATCTCATTATCTCTAGCCGCTTTATCCTTCTACAGGGTCGCAGGCAAGCTGGAGCCTATCCCAGCTGACTACGGGCGAAAGGCGGGGTACACCCTGGACAAGTCGCCAGGTCATCACAGGGCTGACACATAGACACAGACAACCATTCACACTCACATTCACACCTACGGTCAATTTAGAGTCACCAGTTAACCTAACCTGCATGTCTTTGGACTGTGGGGGAAACCGGAGCACCCGGAGGAAACCCACGCGGACACGGGGAGAACATGCAAACTCCACACAGAAAGGCCCTCGCCGGCCCCGGGGCTCGAACCCAGGACCTTCTTGCTGTGAGGTGACAGCGCTAACCACTACACCACCGTGCCGCCCGATTGTTAATTTGTTTGTCATATAAGAAAATCTGTGTGCTATATATACTGTGGCAGAAGTAACGATAGTAGTAATAGTAATAGTAGTTTTCATAGTGGTAATGTTTAACCAAGATACTGCACATATACAACTTAAAATATTAAGAAAGTCTAAATGAAACAGCTTAATTTTACTGGCTGGAGAAACCTATATTTTTAAGTAAAGACATGAAGTGAAATTCAGATTTTTTTTAGTAAAGTCAGATTAATTTTTTTTGTGTAAAAATGACCCCAAAATGTATGCATTTTCTACATAAAATTATGGATGCAAAAATGTTGCACTAATTTTAAAGTAAACTCAGCCCATCATTTTTTACGGTGCAATTAGGTACAGTATCTAAAATTCATAAAATTCAACTGTGGCTGAGTGACAAGTGTCTATAACATGTGTATATGTTTGTCAGTGTGTGTAAGCCTTATTTCCCAAATACACACACACACACACACACACACACACACACACACACACACACACACACACACACACAATGGCAGGAAATAATAGGAGAAGGGAGTCTCTCAATCCACCAGGTCATACAACATACAACCTGATAGCAGAGGGAATATTCCTGTTTGTCATGGAGGATAAGGACATCCGATGTGCATGTGCACACGCGCGCGCGCGCGCGCACACACACACACACACACACACACACACACTGCCAACATTTTTGTGCCTTTACCTGTTCAATCTGTCAGTCCAGAGACAGGAAACACACATAGAGATCTTCTTAGATCATCCAAACAATGCCTACTGTATAATTACACTGTATGCTTTACGAGACACTAGGAAAGGAAAATAGTTTGTGCATTGTGCTTTCTGACAGGGATGATATCATGCATACATACTGTATATACCTGCAGTCTTACAGGAAAATATAGTATGTCACATCAATACCGAAAATCTCACTCTCTCTCACACACACACACACACACACACACACACACACACACACACACACACACACACACACACACAGAGGATGGAGAAGACGAGCTGTTGGAGGATCTGCTGGAACAATAGGGTTTGGCAGCCTGTCCCCTTATCAGTCTGAAGCCTTATCGAGCCCTGTCTCTGTTAGTGTTACCCTCCCCAGCACCCCCCGGACCCCCTTATCACCCCCGGCTGACGTCAGGACTCCTGGGCGGAATGCTGGAGACGGACCCTGATAGCGCTGCTCGACTGTGGGAACAGCTATCTGGACAAAAATGTGCATCAAGCAGAAGAACTCTATCATCTGTTCGGGGTGTAAATAAGAATCTTATAGATGCACTGATTAATTCCACACCTTTGTTGGACTATGCTTATGCATCATCTGTACAAATAACCATTGACTAACCATACAAATAATGAGAAATGAATTACTGGTATAGTCATTCATAATAAGCAAGGAAGATTCAATTGTTTTTTTTCAATTAAAAATTCAGTTTTTAGGGTCTCAGTAACTAAACACGCTGGAAATGATGTGTAACAGATATAAAGTGACAGTGTCTGTTTTTGCATAATTACGTTTGTGCCACTTTGAGCAATGTGCATTAATAATTGCATATTAAAACCTGAGGAAATCTAGTCTGATGAACTTTCATACTTTCATACTTCCATAGCTGGAGCTTGGGGGGCACTTTCTAATCAGGATTGAATCCAGAAACTATTTTGTGATTTTAATGTAACCAATCCACCTATTATCATGTTTTCAGGAGGTGGAGGAAACCAGAGAACCCAGGAGAAACTCAGGTGATCATATAGAGAACATTTGTAAGGTGCTTCTGGGAAAATTAGCATCCCTTCTTCCTTTTTATCTTCATCTGATGAGTTCATATTTTAAGCAAAAGTTATTTTCATGTATATAAATATATAGTTTGCCTGGTAATGGTGTTAACTCTACTGTAGTAACCACTTCAAACGAGGAAGTGGGATTTTATATGGAATGATACACACAACCTCACTGTCCCAGTGAGGTTATAGGAAATATAAACACTCTTGGAAAGTCGTTCGACCAATCCAATTAGTGGACCTTTATACTGTTGTATAATAATGAATACAAAATGGCCAAAGTTTTCCATCCATAAATCACCATGCAGTCAAACAGAACCTGAACCGAAATCAGAGATGACAGAGTGATAGAGCGTGAAAAATGTTAGCCTTAAGCATGCCTTAATCTCTAAGCAGATAGTAAACTAGAGTCCATATTTTATCCAATATGAATTCAACTCACATGAATGTACAGATGAGGATTTTGTGAGGAAATAAGCCGCAGACTGTTATGTCATATCATAGCAGTGCGGCGCTTCATAAAGCAGTTTCTCTGACAAACAAGTCTTATCTTAACCTCTGGACTAAGCCTAGTCAAGTTTGTGATGGATAGTTCTATCACATAGTATAGTAACGAAAATATTATAGCATATCATCATTTAAAATAACAATAAAGTGGGAATATTTATGAACTGAAAGATCGCAGGCTATACATCTTGGGAATGAAAGCAAAGCTGTTTCTTCGAGAAAGTAATAAATTTCTGTGGTATGTGAGTGTGTGGACATCAGGTTAAGGGGATACTTAGGGTTTTCTGGTCATCATCATTTGGACTGTGTGTGTGTGCATGCGTGTGTGTGTGTGTGTGTGTGTGTGTGTGTGTGTGTGTGTGTGTGTGTGTGTGTGTGTGAGAGAGAGAGAGAGAGAGAGAGAGAGAGAACAGGTGCCAGAAGCCGAGGGGCATCCACATTAGTTGACGCAGGTGTAAAATTCCCACAGCTCTTCCATGCTAACTAAAGAACTAATAATAGTCAGTTTCTCAGAGGTCTTTTCTCCTGCCATAACTAACATCATCTTTTTCATTCTGGTCATGCGTAAGTTGAGCGGTACAGTATCAACTGCTCTAACAATACTTACTCTCTCTCTCTCTCTCTCTCTCTCTCTCTCTCTCTCTCTACCTATCTCTGTCTTGTTCTCATTGCATGACCTGCTCAAGGCAGGAGGAGGAATGAGGGAGGACGAGGAGGAGAAACATGGCCTTGAGTTTCAAACAGAGAGAGGGGAGTTATGTCTCCCAGCCTCTCACATCCTTCTTCTCTCTTTCACAGATTTCTCCCTCACTCTCTTTGTTAGACACACACTCCCTAAATTTCTTTAGCAGCTGCCATGGCCTTGGGTGTAAATAACTGTGTAAAGAGAGAGAGAGAGAGAGAGAGAGAGGTATTTAAAAGTTTTATTTTGGTTTTGAACTTTTCTGTTGTTGGGAGTGAGTACTAAAGTGTGATCATATCATATAATATTTACTGCTGCTATTCTGTTACATACTTCTCTCTTGGTTTCTTAGACCAAGACAATAACATTATGTACAACACTGCTACCTCATCACTCACTCATACTTATTCACTCACTCATTCACTCACTCACACCTTCATTCACTCACTCATTCACTCACTCACACCTTCATTCACTCACTCATTCACTCCTCACACTCACTCACTCACTCACTCACTCACTCACACATTCACTCACTCACTCACTCACTCACTCACTCACTCGCTCACTCACTCACTCATACTCACAATCATTCACTCACTCATTCACTCACACTGACTGCCTCACTCACTCACTCACTCACTCACTCACACAGTAACTGATTCTCACAATCACTCAGTCACATATACACTCACTCATGCAGACTCTGACTTGTTCACTCATTCGTGCACTTAGTCATTTACACATGCATGCACTTTCTCACTCGCTCATTCATATTATTCAAGCACAATATCCTCCACAAGGGGGTGCTGCTAACCCTTAGGGGCATGTTCACACTTGCACTAGATGTGTGTATTGCCACAAAAAAAAAAAGGTGTGAGTGTGGGGTTTTTGCTCTCATGCCGGTGGAAGATGGTTGTAGTTAAAGAAAATTACAGGACAAGAAGAGATATCGCACAACTAATGTGACAAGACAACATCCTGCATGTTTTAACAAGCAACCAAGCAAATGTATTGCTCTTTATTACTGCAATAATAAGGTCAAACATTCTGATAAAACGCAGTGTAGTTAGCTTCATGGTGGCCTGTTCATTGTTCACTGTTTGCTTCTGGATCATCTAAACTAAAGTGAGACTGTAGAAGCTTATCTGAGGATGGAATATTTGTGTCCAAAAAGTAGCCTTCATTTGCAATGAGTCAGCATTTTGGCACAGAATATTAAAAAACTAATAAAATGTCATCTCATTCATTCATCTCATTATCTCTAGCCGCTTTATCCTGTTCTACAGGGTCGTAGGCAAGCTATTTATTTATTTATTTATTTATTTATTTATTTCTGACATTTTTATCTAAAGCAATCCAAAGACCTTGAATCTTCTATATCACCATGATGCGGCAAGAATGAAGTAAGGTGTTTTTTTTAAACGTTAAGTATTTATAATAATGTTTTTGTAGGAGTTGGGTGTTTTGAGAAACCTGAGAGTTATACAGCCCGTGATAAACCATCCAAGCATAATTTGGAGAGCTTCTTAACCTGTTCACTTTCCCTATCCAGCCAAACCCGTGTTACAGTTATTGGCCATTAACCCTCCTCCATCTTTTGGAAAGGAAAAAAAAGAAAGAAACTTTGGTCTCCCTCTCCAAACCTCCAGAAGTGGCCTGATAAGAGTCCATTAGTCTTTATAATTAGTTTGGAATCGTTGGAGCGTGCTGTCTTGAGCCAGTTTAAACTCCACCCTGGCTCAGTGCCAGAGCAGTGTAAACTGACAGCATGGAAACACTGAACAGACACACAAGTGTGCGTGAAGCGTGTGAAAGTGTGCATGTATGTGTGTGATGGAATGAATCATAGTCAGTCTACCTGAATAAATTAATTAATAGTAAACATTATGTGGGGCACTGTAGAGCTGCCAGTAGAGAAATGAGTGAAGTCTAAGAAGGAATGAAATAAGGAAATAAATAAGGAAGACAGAAACGGTGGAAAAAAGTAGGATATCATTGAACTAATGAGCAGGAGGATGAGGAGGAAGAAGAGGAAGGCAAATGGCTCAGTGTTTATCTGCTCTGTCAAGACCTGCCTATGAACCCACTATGTCCACACAGGCAGGAGATACAATAAGATGGCTCCTGTTCACACAAAATCACACACCTGCACACACCATTCCATGTTTAGCATCGTTCCTGTTTTCTTCTGATATAGTGATGTGAGTTACACTGAGCTACTATATGAGCTGGTAGCTTTCTCTTGATCTGCTATGGTGCTGAACAACAACAACAACAACAACAACACTTATCTTAAATAAATATTTTAACTCTGGAATAAAAAAACTCTGCAACCAAGCTATGAAATTCAGAAATACTGTCAATTTTCTTGAAAAATTAGATGACTATTCATAGTTCAAGCATACTGTTAGTGTTGCTTCGACTATATTTAACCCTCCAGACTTGCATGACGTGCTGGTAAATCTTTGGCAGTTTTGTGAGCCCTCTAAAATCTTCTCTTTTATAGAACACTCAAACAGACCTGAGACACCAATAATACAGCCCAAAAATGATTATTACATTGCTATAAATCCAAAAGTGACACTGCAGCAGAGCTTTATGGCCATGATTTATGAAGTAGGGTTTGCTGAGACCTGGGTCAGACATAGCCAATTTTACCCAAGGCCAACAGAAACATAAGGACAAAACATAACTTTGAGATATAACTAAGGCTTGCAGCAGATAGCAACAACTCGAGCTTGCATTTTTTCCATCCAAGACAATGAGTAAGGTTGTTCCACTCAGAAGTTAATTCAAATCTTTTAAGTCTTAAAAGGTGGAATGTAATGAACTACATGTACTCCAGTTACAGTACTTGAGTACATGGTTTACTCCTGTACTGCAGTGGTACTTTTAATTTATGTACAACCCCGATTCCAAAAAAGTTGGGACAAAATACAAATTGTAAATAAAAACGGAATGCAATGATGTGGAAGTTTCAAAATTCCATATTTTATTCAGAATAGAACCTAGATGACATATCAAATGTTTAAACTGAGAAAATGTATCATTTAAAGAGAAAAATTAGGTGATTTTAAATTTCATGACAACAACACATCTCAAAAAAGTTGGGACAAGGCCATGTTTCCCACTGTGAGACATCCCCTTTTCTCTTTACAACAGTCTGTAAACGTCTGGGGACTGAGGAGACAAGTTGCTCAAGTTTAGGGACAGGAATGTTAACCCATTCTTGTCTAATGTAGGATTCTAGTTGCTCAACTGTCTTAGGTCTTTTTTGTCATATCTTCCGTTTTATGATGCGCCAAATGTTTTCTGTGGGTGAAAGAGCTGGACTGCAGGCTGGCCAGTTCAGTACCTGGACCCTTCTTCTATGCAGCCATGATGCTGTAATTGATGTAGTATGTGGTTTGGCATTGTCATGTTGGAAAATGCAAGGTCTTCCCTGAAAGAGACGTCGTCTGGATGGGAGCATATGTTGCTCTAGAACCTGGATATACCATTCAGCATTGATGGTGTGTTTCCAGATGTGTAAGCTGCCCATGCCACACGCACTAATGCAACCCCATACCATCAGAGATGCAGGCTTCTGAACTGAGCGCTGATAACAACTTGGGTCGTCCTTCTCCTCTTTAGTCCGAATGACACGGCATCCCTGATTTCCATAAAGAACTTCAAATTTTGATTCGTCTGACCACAGAACAGTTTTCCACTTTGCCACAGTCCATTTTAAATGAGCCTTGGCCCAGAGAAGACGTCTGCACTTCTGGATCGTGTTTAGATACGGCTTCTTCTTTGAACTATAGAGTTTTAGCTGGCAACGGCGGATGTCACGGTGAATTGTGTTCACAGATAATGTTCTCTGGAAATATTCCTGAGCCCATTTTGTGATTTCCAATACAGAAGCATGCCTGTATGTGATGCAGTGCCGTCTAAGGGCCCGAAGATCACGGGCACCCAGTATGGTTTTCTGGCCTTGACCCTTACGCACAGAGATTCTTCCAGATTCTCTGAATCTTTTGATGATATTATGCACTGTAGATGATGATATGTTCAAACTCTTTGCAATTTTACACTGTCGAACTCCTTTCTGATATTGCTCCACTATTTGTCGGCGCAGAATTAGGGGGATTGGTGATCCTCTTCCCATCTTTACTTCTGAGAGCTGCTGCCACTCCAAGATGCTCTTTTTATACCCAGTCATGTTAATGACCTATTGCCAATTGACCTAATGAGTTGCAATTTGGTCCTCCAGCTGTTCCTTTTTTGTACCTTTAACTTTTCCAGCCTCTTATTGCCCCTGTCCCAACTTTTTTGAGATGTGTTGCTGTCATGAAATTTCAAATGAGCCAATATTTGGCATGAAATTTCAAAATGTCTTACTTTTGACATTTGATATGTTGTCTATGTTCTATTGTGAATACAATATCAGTTTTTAAGATTTGTAAATTATTGCATTCAGTTTTTATTTACAATTTGTACTTTGTCCCAACTTTTTTGGAATTGGGGTTGTATTATTAAATCATGATGCAGTAAGGTGACCAGATTTCTGAGAAGAAAACTAGGGACATTTTCAGTTTGGTGGTGAAAATATCATTAAAACATCTAATGTTTTCATCTTTATAGTAAAAAAGGGGAATATTTCTGGTTTTCATGTATTTTGATCATGCAATGCATAAAAAGTGGGATTTTCCTCAATGAGTGCACTGTAGGCCAATTCTGCAACTGCTTTAGGTTAACATTAATTAAAGACAATGTGAAAGTCTCTGGTATGGGTACATAGTTTAGATTTATAGACTCTTAAATTGTAGGCTATCTGAAATAGATGTTTTAGACCCATGAAAGTAAATATATTAAATGAATTACCATATATACCACTAGTAATGGACAATGTACTTAAAAATATACAAAACACACAACACAATTTAAATAAAGTTTACTTCAATCCAAGCAATTTCAAGGTATGGTAACATATTATTATTATTATTATTATTATTATTATTATTATTGAGGATACAAATGATTCCTGATCTCCCACAGCCTAAATTGTAGCCATAGCTGAATTGATGACTGAGCCTAAATGAGTAGCCTTCACCAAAATGTGTAGTCCGCAACACATCACAACAAATTATACAAATTACTGACATTTTGGTAACATTACCATAAACCTAGAGAATTACATAGCCAACTACTCTGTGGGATAACACACCAATTTGTGTGTAAGTTCTCTTATTCCGTTGAACTGTTACAATTTTACCTCAGCTGGATTTGTGTTACAGCAACGCTACATCTAGCAACAACTTCAGCTGACTGACTGGCATTGCACTGAGCTTTCTCCTGCTAGCATTGGCCACACTAGGCTATGGTTTATTTGGTCAACCGCTACATGTCAATACAGTGTGACAAGCAATGTCATATCATCGCAAAATGTAGCTTACACATTTAAAGGCTAAATAACATAGATGACAAACAATGTCACTTAGGCCTACAAGAAAAGACTATGGTTCACCTGTCCAGGAGCGGATGAAGCAATCTGTCAAAGCTGAATGAATGATTTTAGTTTCGGCGAAGATTGTAGCGCTCCATTAAAAAGTTGTTCCTCAGCTCCACCAATCAAAATACTGGAAAGGCTATTACCAAAGGTGTTCTAGAACATCTCTGCTATTGGCCTGAGCCTGTCTTAAAGTGATCCACAAGACAATACATAAGGCATCTGCTGAAATCTGGTAGATGTTTTGGTCTGGTTTTTTTTTTCTGTCTTTTTTTTGGGGGGGGGGGGGGGGGGGGGTCTGTCAGTCATGGTTAAAAACGGGAACATTTCCTGGGACAGCTCCAGCTGGGGACAGGCCACCAAAAACAGGGATTATCCCCAGAAAACAGGGACAGCTGGTCACCCTATGATACAGTTATCAGCATCTCACAGTTCATCATCCAACCTGCAGAAATATGTACAAGTTAGCCATTAGTCTTCTGAGCAAGCTAAACTAACTAGCTAGACCTTTAGATATTATACAATAGGAAAACTATATTAACCATAAGATGTCATGCTCAGGATAATGAGTAAGGGGCATTTTTGCTGGATTTGTAGTAAACTACTGTATAAAGCTAGAAACATTAGCTTTAATGAACCTAACAAGCTACTAAACCTCCAATAAGCTAATCATTTGGTTATGTTTTTTATATTGATAATGGAGGTGGCATTCACTTCAGCATAACTCATTTGGTTAATTAATATAAGAACAAAAATAGAAAATAGGTTTTTTTTATTAGATGTGTCAACTTCAGCCATAAAAAAGTCACTCGTAAAGTAATTGCTTAAGTAGTTTTCTCCAAAAGACTCATTTAATTTTACTTTTACTTGTATTAATAATTTTCTCGATGACTACTCAGAATAATGAGTAAGGGGCATATTACTTATCTTAATCAGTTTACACAAATGCATTATTTCTAGATTAGTAGTCTATTTAGAGTGTGTTTTATACTCGTTTCATCAAATATATCCAGAAGTTTAGGAACTCAGCTTTACTAATTAACCTTCCAATTTCGAGCATATCTTGAAGTTCCCAGGGTCCTATATTCTAACCCTAACCATATCCCCTAATCCTAAACCACCCTCACAATAATCCATGTCTTATTAAAGGTGACATATTATACCCCTTTTCCACAAGTTGACACAGTTCCCTGAGGTCTTAATGAAATATCTGTGACATGCTTTGGTCAAAATATTACAAGGATAAACCACAACAGCTCTCTTCTCACACTGTCTAAACAGCCTTGTGCAAAATGGCCAATTTGAGTGCCTGTTCCTTTAAATTATAATGTTTGCTTAACCCCCTTGTTCTGCTGGACAATCAGGTTGCACTTTCCTCATGAATATTCATTCTCAAAGACAGTTCTCAAGCCATGAGTGGAGATACTGAGATGAGGGGGTAGGTTAAGTCTAATGAGCTCCCCTTGTGACATAGTAAGGGGAGACAAATCTGAACAACTCGTTTTCTGAAATAGGCATCTCTAAACTGACCGACTGGGTTGTCTTATTTCAGAGTTTGTGGGTTGGTAGGCACTCCAGATACCAAGTGTACTGTATGTACAACCCTAACCCTAACTTTTGTTTTAAACTTACATCCATGGTACTAATCTTAACATCCTTTCAACATCAATTAGCCTGAAATGAATCAGTGTTTCAAATGAATTATTTTCCACAAATTTAACAGGACTTGAAGCCATTTACAGTTAAAGTCATTACCCTTAAACTTGCAGGCTCTGAAACTCAAACTGTAATAAAGAGGTAATGTGAACAAGGTTATGCGGTTCTCCTTCAGGTTATGCCACTTTCAAGAGCTACTGTAAGTATAATGGATTCTGAAAGATATAACTTACTAAGGTATCATTTAAGCCATCTTAACTGTGCCACTTTGTCTTATCACATACTCCAATGTACATACTGTATCTCACTTCACTACTCATCTTTGCAACAGAAATCAATCAGAATCAGCAGGATCCTATCTGATAACAAGATGGTACTGTATGTTGAAGATGTTCACATTATAGATAGTAGAGGTACGAGATATTTTATCTGTTTGCTGCATGTGTATTTAACTTGTCATCGTGTGCTTCCTTGTTTATTTGGTTGCTGCTTCACATATTTTCTGCCTGTTGTATTAACAGTGTGGATCTTTGATCTGGAATAAAAGGTGAGCTGGTGGTGAAGTTCTCCCCATTGTGGAGCTGTCAGCTCAATAATAACCACTCTGAGAGAAATCTTTGGTCTCAGTGGCACACTGGAGTCTGTAAATAAGAGAGACTGATGTAAATTATTAATTATATGGAGGGCTGATATTCAACCAATCAAGACAAGAAAAAAAAGATGTCACTGATGTAAATTTATTCCATAGCTATGATCTTTAACAGCTATATATTTCCCTGTGGGGCAGCATAGTAGTGTAGTGGTTAGCACTGTTGTCTCACAGCAGGAAGGTCCTGGGTTCGAGCCCAGCGGCTGGCGAGGGCCATTCTGTGTGGAGTTTGCATGTTCTCCCCGTGTCTGTGTGGGTTTCCTCAGGGTGCTCCGGTTTCCCCCACAGTCCAAAGGCATGCAGGTTAGGCTAATTGGTGGCTCTAAATTGACCGTGAGTGTGAATGTGAGTGTGAATGTTTGTCTGTGTCTATGTGTTAGCCCTGCGATGACCTGGCGACTTGTCCAGGGTGTACTCCGCCTCTCACCCATAGTCAGCTGGGATAGGCTCCAGCTTGCCTGCAACCCTGTAGGACAGGATAAGCGGCTACAGATAATGGATGGATGGATATTTCCCTGTTCAAGGTTGGAATATACTAGTATTCTCAGGCTGTGGGAAAATAAGTAACTCTGCAAATATGTGGAGATTGAAATTGAGAGAGAGAGAGAGAGAGAGAGAGAGAGAGAGATAAGTATGTAAAGGTACAAAGCTCGCAAACTTAATAAAATAATTACTAATGGAGCTGTATTCCAAATCAATGGAATGACGATATTGTGAATACACTCAGATATTATTTCATATGCTGCAGATATTATTTCATATTGTTTTGGATAGACATGGCACAAAAGCATTTTTTTTCCTCCAAATATCAAGAACAAAACCTTGAGCATGAGCTGATATCAGTAGTCATTAGATAGTGTTTACTAAGCTTCCAAATTTTGTGTTTGAACTGAAGCACTTCCCACTTACACTTTTTCACACAAAAATCACTTGTATTATAAATACAATAAATGTAATGAAATCAATCCTAATCCTATCAAAAGAAAAAACAGTCACGTCTCTCAATGTAAACATTGCCAGCTCCAAAAGCACCTTTCTTTTCCGAACCCAGTTCCAGTCTTTTCCATTTTTGTACAGGATTTGATACCTGATCAATTTTCTCCGATCTGAAAAATGCTAATAGGGAGTATCAGTTTCATCTCTAGTTTTTGAGTTTACAGTTTACAAGTTTTTCAGTGTCTCTGTATCACCTCAGACACAATCAAAGAGAACCCCAAAGCTGAAAATGAATGTTGTTTAGTTGTGTTTAGTTTACACTTCCTTTAAAGAAAAGTCACAGAAAATGTAAACTTCACATGTACATAATAATAATAATAATAATAATAATAAAATCATCATCATCATCATTACATGATTCATATTTGGGGAATTTGGGTTTTTACACACTTCATATGTTCTTTTTTTCAGGTGAAGTGCCAGTGATACAAATATTACAGCAAAAGCTAAAAAAAATTTAATCAAATGTCATAAAAAATGTAACAAAATGCGTAAATGGTTAAACAACATTTTTCCCCGTTCCAATTTAATTATGTTCCATTTCAAGAAAATACAGTATAGCCCAAATCTATACATTTTATATTTAATATTTTAACTTCAATTCCCGTCCAGAATTCATCACTTCTTGCACATGTGGCTTACAGGAAGACATGACATTACCTAACAGCTATATCTAGCTGAATTTTTGAAGATGTTGCTGTTCAGAAAGTAAGAGTGTTTACATGTTTCTGGTTAAATCTAGAGTCTAGTTTATTTATAGCTGAGCCTTCCTGTAAGCAGAGTGTTATCATAATGTATGGAAAGTATGTTATTAACTGAGCTTTTAATTCACTCAAATGGGTTTCCAACATGTTATGCATGTTTGTTTTTCGATGTGATTTTCTTACATTTATTTTCACGTTAAGCTTTAACATATGGTATGTTTTTAATATATGGTAACTGTCACAGAGATACAGCTGTGAATCTGATAGCTAAAGGTGGTTCAGACAATGTGATATCACTTTCCCAAGCCCTAATGTAGATGAGGATGAGGCTGAGATTGGGAGGCTAACTTCAAAAATAAACAAAACCAAAAACAAACTAGAAGGGCACTCAGTAGATAGCATACCTCTGCCAAGCCACATATTAGAATATCCATCTCATCTCATCTCATTATCTGTAGCCGCTTTATCCTTCTACAGGGTCGCAGGCAAGCTGGAGCCTATCCCAGCTGACTACAGGCGAAAGGCGGGGTACACCCTGGACAAGTCGCCAGGTCATCACAGGGCTGACACATAGACACAGACAACCATTCACACTCACATTCACACCTACGGTCAATTTAGAGTCACCAGTTAACCTAACCCGCATGTCTTTGGACTGTGGGGGAAACCGGAGCACCCGGAGGAAACCCACGCAGACACGGGGAGAACATGCAAACTCCGCACAGAAAGGCCCTCGCCGGCCCCGGGGCTCGAACCCAGGACCTTCTTGCTGTGAGGCGACAGCGCTAACCACTACACCACCGTGCCGCCTAGAATATCCAGATGCTTACTATTTTTACATACATATCCAGATTTGCATCCAAATATAATCAATTGCTCGTTGGGCCATGGTTCACCTTTCCTCAAAATTTCCTCAAAATTCGTTCAATACTTTTTGAGTTATGTTGGGAACAGACAAACAAACAAACTGAGACAAAAACATAACCTCCTCCAACAAAGTTGGTGGAGGTAAAAACAAAAACAATTATTTAATATACCTTTAACTCACCATGTGGCTGTTGGAATAGAGTTTCGACTTTCAGTGGCCTAGCTCAGCTGTACCTTTCTGGGTTCTTGGTTTCAGTGTTGTTACAACATTGCGATAAGCAGAGCAAACAGTTTGATATAGGTTACACACACACACACACACACACACACAGAGTGAGTTTGTAGAGCTTAAACTTTACTGCACGAAAAGCTCATTTTCTTTCCTCTCTCTGTACACTTATAACTAAAATTAGGTCCTTTTCTTTCAAATGAATTAATATATGTTAAAAGGAGCTTTGGAACATTGCAGCTTTGGGAACATTGGAGGAGTGTTGCTTTAATTATTAGTTTTTTTTTTTTCTAAAATAAAATGTCAAATCAAATGTAGCAATTCTGGAGAAACATAGAGGAGTGAGAAGAAGAAGAAGAAGAAGAAGAAGAAGAAGAAGTACAACAACAACAAAATTTGGTGGAACTTTCCCTTTTTATTTGTCCAAGTCATTGTCTCTATGTCCAGCAGTGCTGAG
The DNA here is from genome assembly GCF_027579695.1 of Neoarius graeffei. NCBI lineage: Eukaryota > Metazoa > Chordata > Actinopteri > Siluriformes > Ariidae > Neoarius > Neoarius graeffei. Next base: position 28,497,754 of record NC_083570.1, read on the forward strand.
TGGAAGTTTGAGTTGTTGACCTCCCCTTGAGACCCTTCTGTTCCTTCATTTATCTGTTTTTAAGCACACATCACTCAGTAATCCAGTCAGACCACCAGAGAAGAACAGCACCCATTGGTACTGACCTTCAGGTGTCATTGCATATTCCCCACTTTTTAAAAAAAAATGTAACCTCTCTCTTTTCCCCCCGCTATCATTCAATCTCACCACCTTCATTGTTCTTTAATATAGTTTAACAATTCTCGACATTTCCTGTCCAACCTTCTGTCTGTTAACGTTGTCTTATATCTTGTTCCGAATTCATCCTAAATGTCATTTCATCCTGTTTTGATTTCATGCCATGATGTACTTGACATTATCTAAGACAGTAGTCTAAGCTTTTCCTTACTGACGTTGGTGTGAAATTATTTTGATGACCATTTCAAGGCTAAGGCCTTTGTATCTAATACCGAAGATTAACTATGAGATGGTTCACCACAAGACGAAGGCACCTTCTGTGGAATTTTCCACAGTATAAAAAAATACATCAACATTCTCCTCTTTCATCTTCCCTGCCCTCTTTATATCACGGACCTTATTTGTGCTTATACAAATCTTGTTCCATCTTCCATCCCACCCCTCCCTTCCAACCCTGGATGCTTCAGCTCTCGGGATATAAACTGCTTTGTGTGTCTTTTATACAAGGGCTTTGATCCTACACTAATAATCTTGAACTACTCTTCTTCTGATGGCAACATGCTGTGTTTTTTCCTCCTGATGGAAGGTTCACCGTAAAAGAGAGAGAGAGAAAAAAAAGCTCATGGAAGATTTGGCAACCAGAACAGCTACATGTGTTGTACCAATAGTCTAGAACAAGGCAGAGAGGTTCAGACTTAGCCTCAAAACAGGAACTGCTACAGTACATGATATGAGGAAAAACATCTTGAAGACATTATGGTGCTAAGAGTCAAAAGTTTAAAGAGTACCAGGCTAAGGTTTTTAATACTGATCACAATGCATCTTGCCTGTGTCATCCTTACACACACACACACACACACACACTCCCCCTTTTCCTTTTTACTTTGCTTCACATCATGACAAATGATTTTAGAGTCTCTGCCTTGATCGGGACGTAAAAAGGTAGGTTTTTAGAGATTTAGCTACAGCGATGACATCAGTGTAGCCAGAGAAGAGCACGAAGAAGCCCAAAGAATGAAAAGAAAAAAGATTTGGATCTGGAGATTGGGTAAGGTGGATAGAATGGAGGAGCTCAGTTTTGGGTATTTAGGAGGCTGAACTGGAGAAAGTACAATGCTTCCCAGACCCTGAGGTCTTGCCAACACAAACCCAGCTCCCTGTGAGCCCCCTCTCCACTCCGGGATGCCTGTCTGACCGGGGGAGGGACACGCCGGCGCCATGCCGATTCCTTAGACAGCTTATCTCTCCACCAGTGATAATGCTGTCAAAATAACAGCCAAGATACATAGTGGTGAGGAACTGGTTAAAACCTCCTTGGTGTAGCCTCAGCCTGTCCACCTTAGCTCTCTTTCTCTGTCTTTCTATTTCTCTTACAAGCAAATCACTAGTTATTGAAGGTATCTCTCTAAATTTATCACCAGTACTTCACTGAATAGACTGTAAATAGATCTGATGTACATTCACCTGACCAATACATTTGGAAAAGAAACTACTATTATAAGTAGTCTGAGATAATATCATTGGGTCAATTAAAATACTGTTTATTGAAAAAAGCATTTAAAAGGTGACCAGTGCTGCTTTTTGAGGCCAATACCACAAGCACAACCTACAACACCACATTGCTGGTGCTGGTGGCTTCATCGACAATGACATCTAGAGGTTTTCAGGATGTATAACAAATTTTCACAGCAATGGCATTAGGTAGATGCTTTATTTCAGCAGAACCATGCTTCTCAGTGGGGTCCATGATTTAAATACTATTATTTTTCTACATAATGTGATAATGTAAACTTGAATGGAACTAATGCACTTTTAATAAAACTAATCAGTAAATAAACATGTACTCTACATATGCTGGGTTAAATGTAACTCAATCTGAGTAATATCTGTAACCCAGTGTTAGGTCAATACACTAGCATAACAGAACACAAGTTGGGTTCATTTGAACACACTTTGTTATGTGCAGAATCCAGCAGTCGATTAGTTGATAACTACCCAAAAATAAGAGCATTTTGAACCAGCCACAGGTCATTTTTTACTTTTACGTCTGGGTCGTTCAGCCTATTTATGACTATTTATGGCCCAGATAAGGAATTTTAATGCATTTCATTTAGAAAATTGAAAAAAAAAACCCACACAACAACAACAACCATAAGCTTGCTTTGACTTTTGTGAAACATTTTTAAAAACTTTACAGAGTTTACAATTTGCTACAATACCCTTGTTAAATAAATCAGTTAATTTGTAACAGCAAAACGTTTTGCATTTTCATTCTTTATCGTCTGATTATATTAATAGTTACTTAGTAAAAAGTATTTTACATTACTTTAAGCACACTTAGACTATATAATTTTACTGTGCTGTGGTATCAGGCACCAAGACATTAGCAGCAGATCCTTTAAGTCCTGTAAGTTTTGAGGTAGGGCCTCCATGGATCAGACTTGTTTGTTCAGTACATCCCACAGATGCTTGATCAGATTGAGATCTGGGGAATCTGGAGGCCAAGTCAACACCTTGAACTCTTTGTCATGTTGCTCAAACCATTTCTGAGCAAGTTTTGCAGTGTAGCAGGGCGTATTATCCTGCTGATAGAGGCCACTGTTATTAGGGAATATCATTGCCATGAAGGGGTGTACTTGGTCTGCAACAATGTTTAGGTCGATGATACGTGCCAAAGTAACATCCACATGAATCCCAGGATCCAAGGTTTCCTCGCAGAACAATGGCCACTGCTGAGCATCACACTGCCTCCGTGGTCTTGCCTTCTTCCCATTGTGGATCCTGGTGCCATCTCTTCCCCAAGTAAGTGATGCACAGACACCTGGCTGTCCACATGATGTCAAAGAAAATGTGATTCATCAGACCAGGCCTTCTTCCATTGCTCCAAGGTCCAGTTCTGATGCTCACTTACCCATTATAGATGCCTTCCGTGGTGGACAGGGGTCAGCATGGGCACTCTGACTGGTCTGCAGCTACGCAGCCCCATATGCAGTAAGCTGCAATGCACTGTGTGTTATGATACCTTTCTATCATAACCAGCACTTTTTCAGCAATTTGTGCTATAGTAGCTCTTCTGTGGGATCAGACCAGACGGACTAGCCTTCGCTCTCCATGCACATCAGTGACCCTTAGGTGCCCATGACCCTGTTGCTGGTTTACTGGTTGTCCTTCCTTGGACCACTTTTGGTAGGAACAAACCACTGCATACTGGAGAACACCCCACAAGACCTGCTGTTTTGGAAATGCTCTGACCCAGTAATCTAGGCATCACAATCTGACCCTTACTCAGATCCTTACGTTTGTCAGTTTTTCCTGCTTCCAACACATCAACTTCGAGGGCTCACTGTTCATTATCCCACTTCTTACATGGCTAATTACTAAGGAAATCAATAATTTGACACAAACTATTGATTTCAAAATAATTTTAGCGCTTCCACTAAAAAAACAGTCTGTTAGATTCAATGGTTAGTCAAGTCAAGTTTATTTGTATAGCACTTTTAACAATAAACATTGTCACAAAGCAGCTTTACAGAATTTGAACAACTTAAAATATGAGCTAATTTTATCCCTAATCTTTCCCCAATGAGCACGCCTGTGGTGATGGTGGCAAAGAAAAACTCCTTCAGACGACATGAGGAAGAAACCTCGAGAGAAACCAGACTCAAAAGGGAACCCATCCTCATTTGGGCAACAACAGACAACATGACTATAACATTAACAGTCCTAACATAAAGTCAGCTTCGTTGATGCTATAAACCCCCCACCGATGGAAACCCGAGCGCAAAATCGTTCACAACAACCGCAGTCCCAAAGTCAGCAAGTCAACTGCAATCCTAAAGTCAGCAAGTCAACTGCAGTCCCCAGCCACAAAAGCACCACTGCAAGAGTCCAGAGCGTCCTCCAGGCGCGACCCCCAACTGTCCACACGGGGCCGCCCTCCACAGGAGCGATGCGATGAGACTCCAACCAGACACAGGGCACCAGGATGGATCAGGCAGGTCCGAGGAGCAGAAGAGGTTAGCATCTCAATCCTAGGACCGACATGTAACTCAGAGGGACAGACTTTGGGGGGGGGGGGGGGGGGGGGAGAAGAGAGAGAAAACACAGGTTGTTAGGTATGCCCAATGTCACCTGAATAAGTAGGAACAGTATACATATTGCACTGAGTACAAGCAAGGACTCCAGCAACTAACTATGACAGCATAACTAAAAGGGGAGAGCCAGAAGGTAACACAGGCATGAGGGAGCCCCGGGACATAAAGCAGCCAGCCGTCAACAAACTCGAGTGAGCAAGCAAGTGGGGGACTGACAGCATCCATACATCCCAGTTTACCAAAACACTCTATGTCTGAGGACCCTCCAGATCTTCACCTTTACCTCATAAACACCATTAACAAAAGGCTTGACTAAACAGACATGTTTTCAGCCTAGACTTAAACACTGAGACTGTGTCTGATTCCCGAACACTACTTGGAAGGCTGTTCCATAACTGTGGGGCTTTGTAAGAAAAGGCTCTGCTCCTGATGTAGCCTTCACTATATGAGGTACCAGCAGATAGCCTGCACCTTTTGATCTAAGTAGGCGTGGTGGGTCATAGAGAAGCAGAAGTTCACTCCGGTACTGTGGTGCGAGACCATTCAGTGCTTTAAAGGTCAATAGTAGTATTTTATGCAGTGTGGATAAGACAGGGGTGATGTGGTCATATTTTCTAGTTCTAGTAAGGACTCTTGCTGCTGCATTTTGAACGAACTGGAGCTTGTTTATGCACTTATTGGAACATCCAGACAGTAAGGCATTACAATAATCCAACCTGGAGGTAACGAAAGCATGAACTAGTTTTTCCGCGTCATGTAGTAACATTAAATTTCTTATCTTAGCAATATTTCTGAGATGAAAGAAAGCTATCTGGGTAATGTTATCAATGTGAGTTTCGAATGAAAGACTGGGGTCAATAATCACTCCGAGGTCTTTTACTGCTGCACGTGAAGAAACAGAAAGACCATCCAGAGTTACTGTGTAATCAGAAAACTTACTTCTAGCTGCATGTGGTCCTAGTACTTTAGAACTGCATCCAGAACAACATAAACACTGTAGCCTTCTTAAGATTAGCCTACTTAGCATTATAATTGACATTAAGCTTACCATTAAAATTAATTTTAGGAAAATCTTTCATGGAGCTTTCTGATGGAGTAACTTTTTTTTTTTGCCACAGGGTGTCATGAATAAACTGACATTATTAATTTGATTGTTAAATCAAAGAAGTTTAACAGACTTCTTTCTACAAATTGATATGATTGGACATGGTCCTCCAAAGTCAATGATCAGTCTTATGTCCATAGTCATGGTTTGTTATTCATAGCAGCAGCAAGGACCTTAGAATATATACTCACCGGCCACTTTATGAGGCACAACCATACACCTGCTGTTTTATGCAGTTATCTAATCAGTCAATCCCTCGACAGAAGCACAATACATAAAATCATGCAGATACAAATCAAGAGCTTCAGTTAATGTTTACTTAAAAAAAAAAAAGCGTGATCTCTGTGACTTTCACAGAGGAAAATGGCCAGATTGGTTCAAGCTGCCAGGAAGGATATAATAACTCATAGCAACTCTTTACAACCATGGTGAGCAGAAAAGCATCTCAGCATACAACAGCAGAAGACCACTTTGGGTCCCATTCCTACTAGCCAAAGACAGGAATCTTAGAATCAAGAACAAGTTCCTATTAAAGTGGCTGGTAAGTGTATGCCAAAATAAATCAACGTAGTTCATTTCTATTGGAGCAAAAGTGGAACAGTTCCAGGCTCATAAATGTGTGTGCCACTTTATATCACAAACAAAATTTTGGTGAGGAGGTTGAGAAGCCATATAGTTGTATGTTCGGAAACAAAGTTGTTTTGTCCGGTAACTGGGAACATGCTGTAAGTTCCTCCAAATACCCATTAATTATCACAGAGAAAAATAATGGTGAAAACAATGTTCGGTGAAATCCTCCTCGTTAACTTTAATGGAGCGTTGAGTCGTGTTTATCTGCATTTGGGGGGGAGGGGGGTCAGTCCCTCCTCCCCCTTTCAAAAGCCAAACAAGGAAGTGGTCATATGTCTGCGACTCTCGCTCCACCTCAACCTTCTCTTTTCAGAAATTGACCAATCAGAATTGAGTATTCAACAAAGCTGTGTAATGAAGAAACAATTACATATTAGAACAAGAAAAAAAACCAACCAAACAAACAAAGGTTCATTTTCCAGCCAGAAAGACTTTCTGTGAGCTATTGTTATACAGAAATAATGCACACCTTCTAACCAATCAATAATAATAATAATAATAATGCCCTTCATAGACTACCACCTTGTTGTGGTGGAGGGCCTTGTGTGTCTCAATGATCCCGAGAGCTATGCTGGCAGGCGCTATTGATCCTGGTAGGGCCACCCAAGCCAGACAGGTTGATGGGAAGAAGCCAGATGAAGAGTAGTCCAATCTTATCCATGACGAGTCTTAGAAATACCAGGTTGGGCTCTGGCATGGGATAACTCACCTTTGATAAGGGTTGGTGGAACTCTTTGAGCCTTGGTCAGCAATCCACCTCGTGGTGGTGTTCACGAAAAACACACTAGATGAAGGAAAACATCAATACAAAACATACCTTACCTTCAACATGGAGGGAACTTATCATGAACCCATTAACAGCGTAAACAGGGGTGGAACTGAATATGGTGAAACATCTGCACCTGGCAGGCTGGGAGTGGAAGACTGGTCACTCCCACTGGTTGTTATTCTGCTTCTGGTGTAAAGTATGCAGTCAAAGTGACAAAATCTGACAATCAGCTCTTTTGGGAACAGCAAGCATACTTCAGAAAGTACTGTCTGTCTGAGGTCCGTGTTGTGACTTGACAGAAAGCGATTCTTCTGGTGCAACTGTACCATGCAACAACAGTAATGTACCATGCAACAACAGTAATAATAATATGTGCTTCAATTTGTTTTACAAATATGACGTCAGAACAGAAATAAAACATTAGGATACAAAAAACAATCAAAACGCACCTAGTCACATTTAGAACCAGTTCACAACGATTTAAAGTTTGCGTTTTTTTTTTGGAGGTAGTTTTTTGTCCCAGCTGCATGCCCGTATCAGCTGGAACTCTGGTCACTTGACAGGAAGTTGCTGTTTTTTTCGCCTGAACGTCACAATGGTTTCTTTCTCGCCCGATGCAAAATGGAATAATAATACATTTAGTTAAACACCTTTCTGTCTGTAAGTCTGATATTATATCCAATCTTGCTACTATAACGTTAAAAAATATATATATATATATATATTTTTTATGTATTATTATTATTATTATTATTATTATTATTAGACGCTCGGAGTTTGCACTTAGCAGCTAGCCGTCATTCTAATCTCAGCTGCTGCTATCTCATTTTCATATTATTTTAGATTTCATTTCTGTAATTATATATATTATACACAAAACATTGATGAGCTAAAGAAATAAAGCTACAGTATCCTACAGTAGTGATCTGGAGAAGAAAAAAAACTAATAAAATTAAATATTAACAAACCAATAAATAACAGAAAGCGATGATGAAGAAAAGCATGTTCGAAAATGAAATGTGTGTGTTTTCTGTTTCGGCAGGTTGTTTGGATTAGTGTGTTTTGGTGTATTGATCCATCATCAACATCATGCCTCTGACACAAGCTGTGATCAGTGGAGCTCAAAAACTGGTCCTCTACGAGACAAGGGCTGTATGTACCACTATTATTTTTATTTAATAAAATGCCAACTTGGCGGCACGGTGGTGTAGTGGTTAGCACTGTCGCCTCACAGCAAGAAGGTCCTGGGTTCGAGCCCAGCGGCTGGCGAGGGCCTTTCTGTATGGAGTTTGCATGTTCTCCCCGTGTCTGCGTGGGTTTCCCCCACAGTCCAAAAACATGCAGTTAAGTTAATTGGTGGCTCTAAATTGAATATAGGTGTGAGTGTGAATGGTTGTTTGTCTCCAAGTATCTGCCCTGTGACTTGTCCAGGGTGTACCCTGCCTCTCGCCCATAGTCAGCTGGGATAGGCTCCAGCTTGCCCGTGATCCTGCACAGGATAAGCAATTGTGGATAATGGATGGATGGAAGGAAAATCCCAGTTCTTCATAAATGTGATTCGTCTATTTTGGACGTGTCTGCCTTCTTCCTGACACTTGATGGCAGTATGGAGCTGCTCAGTTACCTGCCTAATTCCACTATATACTCATTGGACACACTCATTGCACATCACACTCAAGAAGTTGCCACAAATTCAGCATGACATGGTTTGCCGAGGTCCGACACAGAGCCCTGACCTCAACCTCACTGAACACTGGAAAGCCAAATGCACCAGGCCTTCTGACCCATCATTAGTGCCTAATGCTCTTCAGCCATGCTTCCAAATCTTGTGGAAAGCCTTCTCTGAAGAGTAGAGGTTATCGTAACAGTGTAAAAGGGCGACTAAATCTGGGATCAGATGTTTAAAAAGCACATAATATGAGGATCAACACCTGATCACAATCGATCAAGTGTTGATACTCAGAAACTGGTCTTGTATTGAAAAATGAACAAAAGTGGAATCAGTGGATTTGCTTTTACCCCTTTTCCACCAAATCAGTTCCAGGGCTGGTTCGAGGCCAGTGCTGGTGCTGGTTCACAACTCGTTCAACTTGCAAGCCAGCTGAGAACCAGTTTGCTTTTCCATAGCTCATGGTGCTAAGGGGAGCCACGTCAGTTACGTCGCTGTATACGTCAGTTACGTCGCTACGTTTGCATAAACCTTGGCACGAATATCGAAGCAACAACAACACGGAGAAGAAGCAGCAACAACAATAATGGGTGACTTTGCGTTTGTACAGCTGCTGCTTCTCAGCGCTTAAAAATGGCGACCTTTCGTGGTCTTGCGATTGTTGCTGGTCTTAACAAACCCCCCCCCGCTGACGTAAGCGGTTCTTTCCTCTGGCCCAGCAAAGAGCTGGTGCTAGCCTGGAACCGGTTTTTCTGGCCCCAGAGCCAGTTCTTTGTCAGTGGAAACAGAAAACCCGGTTCCAAACTAAGCACTGGCCCCGAACCAGCCCTGGAACTGCTTTGGTGGAAAAGGGGCATTTGTGGTGTTCTTTCCCTTTCACAATTTTGCCACTGGTGCAGAAGAAGCAAGTAGGGAACACAGACAGACAGTGCAGTATAATACAGTGCTGTTTGAGTCTATTAGAGCATTGTGTGAGATTAATGCTAAAAAC
>NC_083570.1:28514688-28532188 GCF_027579695.1 Neoarius graeffei
CACTTCTCTGGAGTCGCCCATGGTGAGTGGCGGCGGGCTGGTGTGGACTTGCTTATAGCTCCCCAGCTCAGCTGCCATGTGTTGGAGTTTACCCCAGTGAACGAGAGGGTTGCCTCTCTGCGCCTTCGGATCAGGGAGAGGGCTCTTACTGTTGTTTGTGCCTATGGGCCGAATAGCAGTATAGAGTATCCGGCCTTCTTGGAGTCCCTGGGAGAGGTACTGAGACGTGCTCAGACTGGGGACTCCATTGTTCTACTGGGGGACTTCAATGCTCATGTGGGCGATGACAGTGACACCTGGAGGGGCGTGATTGGGAGGAATGGCCTCCCCGATCTGAACCCGAGTGGTGTTTTGTTATTGGACTTCTGTGCTAGTCATGGTTTGTCCATAACGAACACTATGTTCGAGTATAGGGGTGTCCATAAGTACATGTGGCACCAGGACACCTTAGGTCGGAGGTCGATGATCGACTTTGTTGTCGTTTCATTTGATCTCTGGCCCTGTGTCTTGGACACTTGGGTGAAGAGAGGGGCTGAGCTGTCAACTGATCACCACCTGGTGGTGTGTTGGATCCACTGGCGGAGGAGGAAGCCGGACAGACCTGGCAGGCCCAAACGTATGGTGAAGGTCCGCTGGGAACATCTGGCCGAGCACTCTGTCGGGGAGGTCTTTAACTCCCACCTCCAGGAGAGCTTCTCCCAGCTTCCGAGGGAGGTGGGGGACATTGAGTCTGAGCGGACCATATTCTCTATCTCCATTGTGGATGCGGCTGTTTGGAGCTGTGGCCACAAGGTCTCCGGTGCCTGTCATGGTGGCAATCCCCAAACCTGGTGGTGGACACCGGAAGTAAGGGATGCCGTCAAGCTGAAGGAGTCCTATCGGGCCATGTTGGCCTCCGGGACTCCTGAGGCAGCTGACGGGTATCGGCAGGCCAGGCGTGCCGCAGCTTGGGCAGTTGCGGAGGCAAAAACTCGGAACTGGGAGGAGTTCGGTGAGGCCATGGAGGAGGACTATCGGTCGGCCTTGAAGAAATTCTTGCAAACTGTCCGGTGCCTCAGGAGGGGGAAGCAGTAGTCTGCCAACACTGTTTACAGTGCGGGGGGGCTGTTGACCTTGACTGGGGACATTGTCAGGCGGTGGAAGGAATACTTCGAGGATCTCCTCAATCCCACTGTCACGTCTTCCATTGAAGAAGCGGAGGTTGATGACTCAGAGGTGGACTCGTCCATTACCCAAGCCGAAGTCACTGAGGTGGTTTGCAAGCTCCTCGGTGGCAAGGCACCGGGGGTGGATGAGATCCATCCTGAGTATCTCGAGTCTCTGGATGTTGTGGGGCTGTCTTTGCTGACATGCTTCTGCAACATCGCATGGCGGTCGGGGACAGTGCCTCTGGAGTGGCAGACTGGGGTGGTGGTCCCTCTTTTTAAGAAAGGGGACTGGAGAGTGTGCTCAAATTATAGGGGAATCACACTTCTCAGCCTCCCCGGGAAGGTTTACTCCAGGGTACTGGAGAGGAGAATTCGGCCAATAGTCGAACCTCGGATCCAGGAGGAACAATGCAGTTTTCGTCCTGGTCGCGGAACACTGGACCAGCTCTATACCCTTCATAGGGTGCTCGAGGGTTCATGGGAGTTTGCCCAACCAGTCCACATGTGCTTTGTGGATCTGGAGAAGGCATTCAACCGTGTCCCTCATGGTATTCTGTGGGGGGTGCTTCGGGAGTATGGGGTTCGGGGCTATTTGCTAAGGGCTGTCCGGTCCCTATACGAACGGAACAGGAGTCTGGTTCGCATTGCCGGCAGTAAGTCAGACCTGTTCCCAGTGCATGTTGGACTCTGGCTGGGCTGCCCTTTGTCACCGGTTCTGTTCATAATTTTTATGGACAGAATTTCTAGGCGCAGCCAGGGGCCCGAAGGAATCCTGTTTGGGAACCACAGGATTTCATCTCTGCTTTTTGCGGATGATGATGTCCTATTGGCTTCTTCAAACTAGGACCTTCAGCATGCACTGGGGCGGTTTGCAGTCGAGTGTGAAGCGGCTAGGATGAGAATCAGCACCTCCAAGTCCGAGGCCATGGTTCTCGACCGGAAAAGGGTGGCTTGCCCTCTCCAGGTTGGTGGAGAAGTCCTGCCTCAAGTGGAGGAGTTTAAGTATCTCGGGATCTTGTTCACGAGTGAGGGAAGGATGGAGTGTGAGATCGACAGGCGGATCGGTGCAGCCTCCGCAGTGATGCGGTCGCTTTACCGGTCCGTTGTGGCGAAGAAGGAGCTGAGGCAAAAGGCGAAGCTCTCGATTTACCGGTCAATCTACGTTCTGACTCTCACCTATGGTCATAAGCTTTGGGTAATGACCGAAAAAACAAGATCACGGATACTAATGGCCGAAATGAGTTTCCTTCGCAGGGTGGCTGGGTGCTCCCTTAGAGAGAGGGTGAGAAGCACAGTCACTCGGGAGGAGCTCGGAGTAGAGCCGCTGCTCCTCCACATCGAGAGGAATCAGCTGAGGTGGCTCGGGCATCTCTTTCGGATGCCTCCTGGACGCCTCCCTGGGGAGGTGTTCCAGGCATGTCCCCCTGGGAGGAGGCCCTGGGGAAGACCCAGGACATGCTGGAGGGCCTATGTCTCTCAGCTGGCCTGGGAATGCCTCGGTGAGGAGCTGGCCGAGGTGTCTGGGGAAAGGGAAGTTTGGGCTTCTATGCTCAGGCTGCTGCCTCCGCGACCCGGCCCCGGATAAGCGGACGAAGACGAGACGGAATATAGTATAATCTGCCAGTACTGTAAATATTTTCTCAACATGTCTAAGGATCATACTAAAAGAAATTCTACAAATCACCCTGGAGTGATCAAGCAAATTATGTCTTAAAAAGGAAAAACACTCCACTTTCTTTTCTTTTCGAATTAGGTCTTTGTAATCTTTGCCTCTTACTGAAATGTGACTCATTTCCTGCATATGAGCAACAGAGACAGTTGATTGCTGATTGATTCTTGACTGACATAGATTACATTGTTGACTGTTGGTGCTATGTAGACTATTATGTAGCATTCTTGTCCTCAGCCTGCTTCCAATCATAATTATGTTTTATGCAACTGTACAATGGTATTGAACACTTCTCTGAAGGGGACAAATGGATTATGGTTTAAAATGACACACCCGCGTAACATGTACAGTATAGTCCAAGGTTTGACATGAAACACCGTATTGAACTAATAGTATTATTAACCTATTACTAGTCTTAAAGACTTTTTTTTTTGGTGTGTATTTTTCACATTTATTTTGTCTATATATTCTAACACACACACACACACACACACACACACACACACTGTGTGTGTAAAATAAAATAAGTCATTGGTGTATACTGACAGTGCTGTATAAAATAGCCTGATTGTTTATTCTTATTAGGATATTCCTCTGCCCTCTTGTAGGCTTTGTCCGCTTTCTGGAAGGCTACTACATCATTCTGATCACCAAGCGACGCAAGATGGCTGACATAGGGGGTCACTCCATCTATAAGATAGAAGACACCAACATGATTTATATCCCTCATGACTCAGTCAGAGTCACACATCCTGATGAAGCTAGGTTAGTTTATGTTTATATTTTATACTTTTACAATCGAAGCGTTCAGTTTTCTAAGGTCGCCTATATAAATACGCCGAAATGCAAATTGTAAAAATTCACTAACTTGAGTAACCTAGTTTTGTTGGAACCTGGAGCTTCAAATGTCTCTGTCTGTCTGTCTGTCTGTCTGTCTGTCTATCCACCCACCCACCTACCCACCTACCTTTTTTTGCCAGGAAGTTTAGTAGATCAGGCTGAATATGTACAGTAATCAGCAGCGTGTTCCTTCCCTTTCCTTTTGCCTTACTTTGTGCAATCCCACAAATGCACTTTGTTACCTGAACTGTACTCCAATTGTTTAGGATTGCACATCAGATTCATACATGATACACAAGGTTTTTTTGGAATTATAAAATAAAATCAGGGACAAACAGCATATTTGACCCTTTGTGTCAGCATCACTGTAACATTTGGCTTTGGCTCATGCTGTTTTGGTGTAAGTAAGCATGCGTCACACTAACCTCAAATTGTAATTCACACTCTCCCATTCACACTGTCCCTATGAGTTTCAGGAAGATGCATTAGACCAACCTGTTAACTTATTCGTGCAATGACCTACTTATTTACAGTACACACACACACTGGCCACTTTAATAGCAACAATACGGATACAGCTGAAGATACAGGTCAAGGGCAACAACCAGGCACAGATTTACAGAAACCAGAGAGATGAAGATTGGAAAAAAACATCACTTGGTCTGCTGTTTGGGTCAGCCTACATCCACTGTAGAGTCAGATTCCTGTTCTTGGCTGAAAGCAGTGAAACCTGATGTGGTCTTCCACTTCTTCTGAGATGCTTTTCTGCTCACCACGGATGTAGAGTGTGCTTATTTGAGTTACCGTAGCCTTTTTGTCAGGTCAGTTCAGTCTGGCTGTTCTCCTCTGACCTCTCTTGTCAGCAAGGTGTTTCCTCCCTCAGAACCACTCTCCACTGGATGTGTTTTTCTTTTAACCAATTTCTGTCTACATTCTGCATTAAGAGAACAAAAAAAGATGAACCAATGATTTAAACTATCCTCCAGGTAAATATGTCCCTCCTCGATAATTGATCTTCAGCTGAGATTTTAGTGTTTATGCTTTATTGCTATTTCTCCATTTAAGGCTGCTGCTTCTTTCGGCTTGGTCCTGGGTATGATTGAAAACTGAATCCGGTGGTGAGGCTTCAGTTCGGGAGTCCTGAAGTTCTGGGGATGTGTGGAGCTACCCCTTAGTCACCATTGCTCTCGGGTCCATCCTGGCCCGGGATGGTAGCACCCGTCAGGGCCCCAGCAGTAAATAGTAGCGGTTCAGCGGTGTCAGATCGACAGCGGTTTCCGGCAAATGGCAGTTCTGTTTGTCAACTTGGCAGCAGTCCTGGCAAAAAGCAACAGTTTTTTTTCTGCGGTCGTCTCAGCTATGCTGTGCCACCGAACTACAGAAGATTCCTGCCAAGGGGCATTAAATAGCACCGATTAGTGTCGTCATCTATGGTGCAGCCTCACTTTTTTAATATGGATACAGTAAATGATAGTTGTGGAGATCAGGCTACCGCATACGGGGCAACCGATGCGCCACATCGTACGGCAGTGGTGAGAAATATGCGAAGACCGTATAAGACAGCAGAAGAATCTCGAAGATATCATCCTTTAATTCTCGGTGCATGGAATGTACGAACAACAAATGATAATGCGGACTCTATAAGACCTGAACGTGCAACAGCAATCATCTGCAGAGAGCTTGAGAAAGCACAAATTGACATTTGCGCACTGAGTGAAGTTAGGCGACCTGGCTCAGGTAACGTAATTGAGAGAAGCCATACAATATTTTGGAGTGGCGGCAAAAAGAAAGAAGCAGGTGTTGGTTTTGCTATCAATAATAAACTAGTCACTCAGGGAATGAATCCCAACTCAATCAATGATAGACTCATGACACTAAGGATCCAACTTAGGAATGGTGCCCACTTAACGCTGATTAGCGCTTATGCACCCACAATGCAATGCACACAAGAAGAGAAAGAACAGTTTTATGAAAAGCTTGGTGATTGCTTAGATGAGGCAAAGTCTGATAACACCATAATCTTAGGTGATTTCAACGCCCGCATTGGGAAAGACTGGAAAACTTGGCCATCTGTAATTGGAAAGCATGGAGTGGGAAAAATGAATTAAAACGGGCTCATGTTACTAGAATTATGTACCAGATTTCAACTATCTATCATGGGTACAATGTTTCAACTAAGAAATAGCCTTAAGTGCACATGGCAGCATTTACGTTCGAAGCATTGGCATCAGCTTGATCATATGATAGCCAACAAAGAAGCTAAACAATATATCACAGTTACTAAAGTAAACTTAACAGCTGACTGCTTTACAGATCACAAGTTGCTTGTTTGCAAATGCCGATTTTCTATCAGGCCAAAGAAAAAAGGTGTGAAACCACCTAAAAAGCTCAATACTAACATGAACAGTGAAAGAAGAGCAAAACTTGAACGCTTTTTGAACGAAAGATTGCCTGAGTGCAGTCTCGATTGGGAAGATTTTAAGCAGCTCCTTCAGGAGGCAGCTGATCACACATTTGGAAAGGAAAAAAGTGGTTTCGAACGACTGGTTTGACGATCAGGACGAGGAAATACAAATGTTGCTCAAGGATAAGAAGCTGAACAGGAACGCTCTTAGAGAACGCATTAGAACAATGAAAAACGTGGTTTCAGAAAAAAGCTGAACAGGCAGAGCAATATTCACAAGAAAAGAACCATCGTGAATTTTATGCCATATTAAATGAGGTTTATGGTCCAAAAATAAAAAACTCACACCCTGTAAGATCCAAAGATGGAGCCCTTCTTACATCATCGGAGGAAATCAAAGATAGATGGGTAGAACACTTCAGTGTTCTAAATCATCATACAGAAGTAGATCTAAATATTGTGGAGAGTATCGAACAACATCAAGTGAATGACTCATTAAATGACCTAATCACTGAAAGTGAGCTGGACCAAGCACTCAAAAATACCAAGCTAGGGAAAAGTCCTGGTCCAGATGGAGTGTTAGCAGAAGTCCTTGTGAATGGAGGTGTCCGATTGAGAGCCTTTCTCTTAACAATGGCTACCCTTTTTTGGTCAACAGAAAATATTCCAACCGATTTGATTGACCCTAATATAACGATACTTTACAAAAAAGGAGACAGAAGTCAATGCGGCAGTTACAGAGGGATTTCCCTCCTCAGCGTTGTTGGAAAAGTCTTCGCTGATATTATTCTACAAAGACTCAAAAAGCTGGCAGAACTTATCTACGCACAATCTCAATCTGGATATCGTAGTGGCAGAAGTACTATCGACGGTATTTTCACACTTAGACAGCTGATGGAAAAGTCAAGGGAACAGCGAAGGAACATGTATATAGAGATCTTGCAGTCACGTGACCGGAAAGTACACAACCGCCATCTTGTCGGTCAAAAACACTGCTGAATACTGCTGCACTCGTGTACAGAATGGATCAATTTCAACCGACGGACTACACGGCTCATTTTTCTAATGAACAGATAACCAGATATATGTCTAAAATAAACGATCTACAGATTTGTGACCCTTATGGCTTACTGGACGGAGTTTTCACGACCGGATTTTGAACTGCCAGCGGAATACCCGGACGTGTATAATTACCTCATTAACTTTCCCTCGCTGTTCAGTGGTGAAGCACTGCGTGCCTATAAATCTCTGGACAGTTATCTTTACAGAAATTCAGGATTTGTCAGCGACTCAGATGTGGCATCTTGTAAACAAGAATCCTCATTGGATGGGTAAGTCACTTAAGTATTGAGTATAGCACTGACCAGCCGATTATAGAATAGAATAACGTAATTCCAAATCGTCCGTCTTGTTTACATGGATCTGGCGTTGGAGAGGTAGAGGCTTGGCAGTGGAGATTTGAATGGCTGTTTTCTGAGCTTAGTCAACAGGCCAGCTCTGCAGCCTCGCTTTTGCTTCCGCTCCCGGCACCGCCTCCTTCGCTTTGCTTCCGATAACAATCCACGGAGACCCTGCTGGTCTCGCTATCTCGTCCGGAATGTTTTTTTTTTTCTCGTCCAGAATGTTGTGCATGCGATGGAAATCGCTACAAACCGTCATTTTCTGCTGGAAACCAATGTCCAGTAAGTCCATACGGTTGTAGTGGATATTGAAGTCCGGTACAGACGAACAACACGCAAAAATACACACAAAAAACATAAACGTGCACAGGTAGGGAGAGCTTGTAGCCGCAACCGTTGTAGTAGAATTGTATATAGTAGGGTTTTCCAGAACAAAAGGTAGAAGTAAAAGCAGAAGTAGAACCAGAAGTAGAAGGCGGAATATGGCGTTTGACCGACAAGATGGCGTCTGTCACACTCTGGATCGGCTGTGACGTCACATGCAAGTGCTCCATAGCCTTCATCGATTTCACCAAAGCCTTCGACACAGTGAACCGTGACGACCTTTATGCCATCTTGGGCAAACTCGGTTGTCCAGCGAAATTCATCAGAATTATCAAGAAGTTATACACAAATGTACATGCAAGACTCCTCGTTGACGGTGAACTCACAAATCCTTTTGAATACAACAGTGGTGTTAAACAAGGCTGTAAACTAGCTCCCACACTCTATGGCATATACGCAGCTGTTTTACTATGGCTTGCATACAAGGAGATCAAGCACACTCACAGCATCCAAATCAGGTTTCGATATGATGGTGACTTATTTGACCTCAGAAGACTAAAGAGTAAGACCAAAGTCCTTGCCGTATACATCAGAGAGGTACAATATGCAGATGATATAGCAATTTTCAGTGACACACCCGATGGTTTACAAATCCTTCTCACTGCCTACAATGATCTAGCTAAAAAGATGGGTCTATGCATTAACACCAAAAAAACTGAAACAATGTGCATTGGACCAGAAGCTGAATTTTTCATCGATCACACCAAATTAAAGAATGTCAGCAGCTTTAAGTATCTTGGTAGCTACGTAACAAATGACTGTTCAATAAAGGAAGAATTAACAGCACGAATCCAAGCAAATTCGTGTGCTTTTGGAAGATTGCGTCATCAAGTTTTTGACTCGCATGACCTATACCACTAAAGTAAAGGTCTACAATCAATGCCTTATGCCGCTACTAATGTATGGCAGTGAAACATGGACTTTGAACCATCAACAAGTTAGGCAACTCCGTACAGTTCAACAGCGTCATTTAAGGAGAATACTGAAGATAAAATGGCACCATTATATCAGCAACGAAGAAGTCCTCGCAATAGCATGTGTGGAAGACATAGAAATATTATTGGTAAGAAGTCGACTACGCTGGCTAGACCATGTGTCCAGAATGGAGGATGATCGTCCAGTGAAATCCTTACTATATAGTGAATTAACTGAAGGAAAACGTCCTGTTGGTCGTCCAAAGCTCAGATATAAAGACACGTGTAAAAGTGTGTTGAAATGTGGTGATGTTCTCGACCAATGGAAGACAAAAGTAGAGAATCAAACTGAATGGAGAAAGATGATTCGTCAAATATGTGACAAAGTCAACGAGAAAAGAGTTCATGCATATGAAAAACAGAGGGACAAGAGGAGAAAGAAAGGAAATGAATCAGATACAATCTCATAAACTTATGAACTTATTTACTGTATCTTTTGTTAATTGTTATACCCGTTTTCGGGATTAGGCGTATATATTCTTTCGGCTGTTCCCGTTAGGGGTCACCACAGTGGATAATGTCCCCCCATTTCCTCCTGTCCTCTGTATCTTTTTCTGTAGCACCAACCATCCTCATGTCCTCCTTCACCACATCCATAAATCTCATCTTTGGTCTTCCTCTTTTTCTTCTAACTGGCAACTCTATCTCCAGCATTCTTTTCCCAATATACCCTGCATCCCTCCTCTGTATGTGTCCAAACCAAGCCATCCTACATGTGCTCTCCCTCTAATATTCTCATTTCTAATCCCGTCCAACTTTGTCACTCCCAATGACGAATCTCGGCATCTTCAACTCTGCTATCTCCAGTTCATCCTCCTGTCTTTTTGTCAGTGCCACTGTCTCCAAACCATACAACATAAGTGCTCTTACTACTGTCTTGTACACTTTCACTTTTGCTGGCAATTGTCTGTCACAAATCATTCCTGACACACTCCATCCATTCCAATCTGCTTGCACTCTCTCCTTCACTTCTCTTCTGCACTCATCATTGGTTTGTACAGTTGACCCCAGATATTTGAACTCCTCTGCTTTGACCACCTTTATTCCTTGTAGCTGTACTATTCCACTGTCCTCACACTTACACACGCACTCTGTCTTGCTCCTACTGACTTTCATTCCCCTTCTCTCTAGTGCATGTCCATGTCTCTCTAAGTTTTCTTCCATTTGCTCCCTATTCTCACAACAGATCACAATATCGTCTACGAACATCATTGCCTCTTGCCTAATGTTGTCTATCAGCCAGTCCATTACTGTTGCAAACAAGAAAGGGCTTAGGACCATGCCCTGGTGCAATCCAACATTTACCTTAAATGCCTCAATCATTCTCACTGCTGTCACACTGTCCTCATACATATCCTGCACCAATCTCACATGCTTCTCTGCCACTCCTGATTTCCTCATAGAGTACTACAACTCCTCTCTCGGCACCCTGTCATATGCCTTTTCTAAATCCACAAATGCACAATGTAGCTCCTTCTGGCCTTCTCTATACCTTTCCTTCAACATTCTCAAAGCAAATATTGCATTTGTAGTACTCTTTCCTGGCATGAAACCATATTGCTGCTCACGTATCTCCACCTCTCCTCTTAGCCTAGCTTCCACAACTCTTTCCCATAACTTCATACTGTAGTTGATCTACTTTATGCCTCTATAGTTACTGCAGCACTGGGCATCGCCCTTGTTCTTGAATATTGGTACCAGTATTCTCCAATCCTCAGGGATCCTCTCACTTTCCAAGATCTTGTTAAACAGCCTAGTCAAAAAGTCAATTGCCATCTCTCCTAAGCATCTCCATGCCTCCACTGGTGTATCATCTAGGCCAACTACCTTACCAATTTTCATTCTCTTCATAGCTCTCCTTACCTCCTCCTTGCTAATCTGCTGTACTTCCTGATTCACTATCTCCACCTCGGCCAACCTTCTCTCTCATTTCATTTTCTTCATTCTGTTACTCCATTTAAGGCATGTAGCCTTATTTTCAGAAATAATAATAATAATAATAATAATAATCCATTTAATGCCTTATTTTCAGAACTTTTAATAATGCTGATTGCACATTCACTTTATTAATTTGAAGTGAGGGTGAGAATGTACAGACACTAAAGCACACATAAACAGAAAAATCATGTACTATGTGAGTGCTGTCATGAAACTAGGTCACACGTCTGGTATTATTTTAACATCTCTCTTTATGGAAGTGTGCTCTGGACCACATTTGCTGTTCCCATTGACAGTTTAGTGCTTTAACTTTGTGTCACCATCATTGTATTTCTACAGATATGTGAGAATGTTCCAGAATGTAGACCTGTCCAGTAACTTCTATTTCAGGTAAGAGTGCTCAGACGTTCTCTACAAAGCAACTCGGCAAAGTTGTCACATGTCCTGCTGGGTTTTTTTTTTGTGTGTGTGTGTGTGTGTGTGTGTGTGTGTGTGTGTGTGTGTTTAAGTACACCCTGTTCCCAATACAAGGTTTGATTGGGTCTTAATTTAGCAGTACTTGGGATCAAAATTTATCCTGTAACAGTATAATGAGCGTGGGGCAGGTTGGCCTGTGATACGTAGCAGATCCTCGATCTTGGATTACCTTTCTGATACTTGGCTTATTGCTTATGTGTGTAGCTGTGTTCATTTGTCCTTGTCCCCTTTTTTGTATGTGTGCGTATCATAAGGAGTACAGGATATGCTGTATTTTGGATGGACCTTGGGTTTTTGGCTCACGTGCATGTCTAGCTCTTGTAGATGCTAATATAGTTTGTTGCCTTTAGTTTTGCATGTGGATTTTTTTTTGTATGTGGTCTTAATATAGTCATCATTTTTTACTTAATAAATTCTACATGTATGGTCTAATTAAAACAGTATGATACATGTATGTATTATATATGGGCTATGTTGCCTGCACTTTTCACAAAAAATGATATTGCATCTCAGTAAGTCTATGCATATTAAGACTTTATAGGAAATAAAATGGTCCTTAACTGGTTATGGACTCAATCCTTGCTCAGATAAATCTGTGAAATAGGGCTGTGTGAGGTTTACACTGAGCATGAGTGTGACACGAAAATGTCAAGTACGGCTGGTGCTGTTATTAAAAAATGGAATTGGCACAACCGTGACTGTGCCTAGACTAGAGGAGACCGTCAACCAAAAAGTCAAGTCAAGTTTATTTGTAAAGCGTTTTTAATAATGGACATTGTCATAAAACAGCTTTACAGAAAATTAAAGACTTTTAAAATATGAGCTAATTTTATCCCAAATAATTGATTTATTCCTAATGAGCAAGTCTGTGGCGACGGTGGCAAGTAAAAACTCCCTCAGATGACAAGGAGGAAACCTTGAAAGGAACCAGACTCAAAAGGGAACTCGTCCTCATTTGGATGATAACAGATAGCTTGACTATAAATAACTTGCTTCTATAACTGTGTCCTGTATAGTCACAAAGTACAACTGTACAACCAGTGAAGTCATTATAGTTTTATCATGAAGTCGATTTTGTTGAAATTGTCAACAGTTCATTGAAGGAGACTTGAGTGCAAAACTGTTCATGACAACTATAGTCTTAAAGTTATCGTGGAAATTGTAGTCCTTAGCCATCATAGCAAAACTGTAAGTGTCCAGAGCCATTTTCCAAGTGTGGCTTTTGACTGTCAATATGAGCCATCCTCCACAGAAGCGATATGATGAGACTCCAGCCAGACGTAGGGCATCAGGATGGATCAGGCAGGTCCGAGGAGCAGAAGAATCCAGCATCACTGGTGTCTCAGGATTGACATGTAACTTGACACAGAGAGAGAGAGAGAGAAAACACAGGTTGTTGGGTATACCCGGTGTCATCTAATGGTTAAGAACAGTATACATTTTCCGCTGAGTGCAAGCAGGGACCCTGGCAAGACTAACTATGACAGCATAAATAAAAGGGAGAGCCAGAAGTTAACACAAATATGAGGGAGCCCTGGGACATAAAGCAGCCAGCCACTCCATCCACAAACCCAAGTGAACATGGGGGGGACTGCATCCATACATCCCAGTTTACCAAAACACGCTATGCCTGAGGACCCTCCAGATCTACTCCTTTGCGTAATTAAAAAAAAAAAAAAAAACAATTAACAAAAGGCTTGACTAAAAAGATATGTTTTCAGCCTAGACTTAAACATTGAGACTGTGTCTGAGTCCTAAACACTACTTGGAAGGCTGTTCCATAACTGTGGGGCTTTGTAAGAAGAGCCTCTGCCTCTGATGTAGCCTTTACTATATGAGGTACCAACAGATAGCCTGCACCTTTTGATCTAAGTAGGTGTGGTGGGTCATAAAGGACCAGAAGTTTGCTCAAGTACTGTGGTGCAAGACCATTCAGTGCTTTAAATGCCAATAGTAGTATTTTATAATCAATACAAAATTTTACTGAAAGCCCATTCAATGTGGATAAGATGGGGTGATGTGGTCATATCTTGAAGTAAGGACTCTTGCTGCTGCATTTTGAACTAACTGGAGCTTGTTTATGCATTTATTGCAACATTCAGTCAGTAAGGCATTACAATAATTCAACCTAGAGGTAACAAAGGCATGAATTAGTTTTTCTGCATCATGGAGTGACATTATATTTCTTATCTTAGCAATATTTCTGAGATGAAAAAAAGCTATCCGCATAATGTTATCCGCATAATGTTATTGATATGAGTTTCAAATGAAAGACTGGAGTCAGTGATCACCCCGAGGTGTTTTTGCAGTCGTGTAGGTAAAGGATCTCGTACATAAGTTAAAGATTTTGATGTGGAAATTAATGAAGTTCGTTCAATTTCTCTAAGGGGAGTAAAGCATTCTAATTGCTGATCTGATACAGTTGTATCAATTATCAAAATTATAGTTTTCAATTATTCTATTTTTTATTTTAATTTATTGCATTGCCTGTTTGCACCGTGGGTCAGAGGGGACTGAAATTTCATCTGTGCTGTATGTATGGCATATATAGCATATTTAGCATATTTGACAATAAAGTTAAGTTGACTTGACTTATATTGTTAACTACAGCATTACTTAAATTCTCCGGCCTTAAATTAGTTTGAATTTTTCTTCAGATATTTTAAATGTTGTCACTGAAAAAATTCATGAAGTTGTTGCCAATACATACTGCAGGTGCTACAGTATTAAAAATAATCCTAGATTCCTATTTGTTACCCTCTATTAGGGTGGAGAGGTATGTTGATCTAGCAACACTAAGAGCTTTTCTATACTTCAGGAGGCTCTCTTTCCACACTCATTGGAATACTACCAATTTTGTTTGACGCTATTTACGTTCTAATTTTCGAGTGGTCTGTTTTAAAGTGCAGGTATAATCATTATACCAGGGTGCTAATTTTTTCTCTCTCATCATTTTTCTTTTATAAGTTGAGCTACATTATCTAAAGTATAGCGGAACGTTGATTCTAAGCATTCAGTTGCCTGATCAAGTTCTGTGGGGGGTGATGGCAAGCCAATCAAAGTTGATAACTCTGTGAGACTATTTAGAAAACTTTGTGAAGTAGTTGATGCCCATGTATGTTTGACACAGTTGCATGCAAAGGTGCATATATTATTGCTCAGACATATTTTGAATAAGATGAGATAATGATCTGAGAACTTCAGACTGTGGAAGTGTGACTATATTTTCTATATTTAACCCAAATGTTTGTATTGGATCAAGAGCGTGACCACCATTATGAGTAGGTCCTATGGCGTTCTGATTAACCCTACTGAATCTAGAATGGACACAAATGCTGTTTTCAAAGGGCCTTCTGAGTTATCAAAGTGAATATTAAAGTCTCCAACAACTAAGGCTTTGTCTAAGGAAATAACCAGGTCTGAGATGAAATCCGCAAATTCAGAAAGAAATTTAGAATATGGCCCCGGGGGCCTGTAAAAAATAAGTAGCAGAATTGACTGGGTAGACTTATTTTTTTGTGGCTACATGTGTTGGTATGAAGAACTTAAAATGTATTGAATCTATAACTAGGTTTTTGTGTTACACCTAATCATTATAAATAACCGCGACGCCTCCTCCTCTGTCAGTTAGATGAGGCTGGTGTATATAATTGTATCCAGGAGGACTCGCTTCATTTAATGCTACATACTCATTTGGTTTAATCCATGTTTCTGTTAAACACAGTACATTAAACTCATGATCAGTAATAGGTTCATTAACAATTAGCGATTTAGACATAAGAGAGCTAATATTTACTACCTTTAGATCAAAGGTGTTGGCAGTGGCTGTACAGTCAGTATGATCTAATTTTATATTAACCCTCTGGGGTTGAGAGCTTCGTCGGTGAAGCTCGGCTGGTTTAGAATGACTAGATCACGTATTTAGATAAATATCTTTTGAGTTTTTATCATCCAAGCATGATAAATATATTGACAAACTTTACACTTTTATATGTGCCCACTGCCAAATATTATATATTTTTTAAATTGCCTAAATTAGATGAAACATAAAACTTGTCACCTTACTCCGTTACAACTGAATTGGAGTGCTGAGTGCCCACTTACGGATTCATAAAAGACTATTCATATGATAATGGCATGATAATCACTTTCACTCTTTTGGTTTTGATTGGTTTCTCTTTTGCGGTGGGAATGTCCAGCGTGAACAGGATAAAATCTGTCAGCCATAGTTTAGGCTACCTATTTGGAGGTAAAACTTGTTGCGAGATGGCATGCGGATTTTATGTGCTTTGGATGATTCAGGACAGTGATTCAATTCATGATGCAGCACAGTGATTCAATTCAGTCTTGGTAACTGCGACAATGATCATGAGCAGTGCCTTTTTACTTCAACTTGATCCAGCAGAAGATCAACTCGAGTGAATGTAAATATTTCTTCTATTTCTAGATGAGCATATTGGTTGATATGTGTGCGGCATAGTGCATACACAGGAAAAATGACTGAGCAATTTTTCCAGAGTTAAAAGCATTTTCCTCAAAAATAGTTAATTTTGCTCTATTTTGAGTTTAGAGAATAAAATTTGGAGTCGGCGTGGGAGCAAAATTACAGAGTAAGTGTGTAACAGAGTTTGTTGTGGCTCTGAACTGAGTAAAATAGTACAAGAGTTAATTTCATGGCACAATGAATAGTCAAATGCCAAATAAATGAAGATATTGTAAAAAACAGTTTTAGAATTGTGTTGGAATGTGTGAAAAAACATTACCTTACCCATTGTGGCGAACTGTTTTGATCACTTGAGCTGATGGGATTAAGAGATGGCAGTGGAAGGGGTATTCACTCTTCTCATTGAATGGAATGGAATTTTTTATTCTTCTCATTGAATACCCCTCCCACTGTCAACCCTTTATCCCAAAACAACAGGGCATAAATTTTTTGATGACCAGTTAATTGTCGAAATCAGTCGATCAGATTTAAGTTTTTGTGCTTGATACATTTCTAAGACCAAACAGAATCACCTCAAGTGATCAAATGGTTTGTCAGAATGGGTAAGACCTGGCAGGCGCAAACGTATGGTGAGGGTCCGCTGGTAATGTCTGGCCGAGCACTCTGTCGGGGAGGTCTTAACTCCCACCTCCAGGAGAGCTTCTCCCAGCTTCCGAGGGAGGTGGGGGACATTGAGTCTAAGTGGACTATGTTCTCTACCTCCATTGTGGATGCGGCTGTTCGGAGCTGTGGCCGCAAGGTCTCTGGTGCCTGTCGTGGTGGCAATCCCCAAACCCGGTGGTGGACACCGGAAGTAAGGGATGCCGTCAAGCTGAAGGAGTCCTATCGGGCCATGTCGGCCTCTGGGACTCCTGAGGCAGCTGACTGGTATCGGCAGGCCAGGTGTGCCGCCGCTCGGGCAGTTGCGGAGGCAAAAACTCGGAACTGGGAGGAGTTCGGTGAGGCCATGGAGGAGGACTATCGGTCGGCCTCGAAGAAATTCTGGCAAACCGTCCGGCGCCTCAGGAGGGGGAAGCAGTACTCTGCCAACACCGTTTACAGTGTGGGTGGAGAGCTGTTGACCTCGACTGGGGACATTGTCGGGCGGTGGAAGGAATACTTCGAGGATCTCCTCAATCCCACCATCACATCTTTCATTGAGGAAGCGGAGGCTGATGACTCAGAGGTGGGCTCGTCCATTACCCAAGCCAAAGTCATTGAGGTGGTTTGCAAGCTCCTCGGTGGCAAGGCACCGGGGGTGGATGAGATCTGCCCTGAGTATTTCAAGTCTCTGGATAGGATAGAGGTGTCTGGGGAGAGGGAAGTTTGGGCTTCCATGCTCAGACTGCTGCGTCCGCGACCCGGCACTGGATAAGCGGATGAAGACGAGACAGTTCAAACAATGTACATTTAGCTTTTTGTTTTTGTCTACGCTTTTTATCTGTTTGTACTAAGAGAGCTAAGTGAAACCGGAGTCAAATTCCTCGTGTGTTTTCACATACCTGGCAAATAAAGTTTATTTATTATTATTATTGTACATAACTACAAATAATTGAAAGGTGTTGTAGCCACTTTGCCAAGATCTAGAATGAAACCTAAACTGTCACCCTCAGCTGGCAAGAAATTAGTTCAGATGGTCAGGAACCACCAAGGCACAGGCCTTCCATGAAGTAGAAGCTATTGGAACAGTGTCTACAGTCAAGTGAGTTTTATATTGCTATGGACTGAGAGGCTGCCATTCAAGAAAGGAGGCCCTGCTCCAAAATCGACACCTTCAAGCTTC